>NC_133334.1:43538216-43781931 GCF_042186555.1 Aquarana catesbeiana | reverse complement strand
ATGAAGCCCACACACGGTCGGATTGTCCGATGGATTTGTTCCTGCGGACCAGTTCCTGCGAACCAGTTCGTTCGAAAAGTCCAGTCGTGTGTACACGGCAATAGTGTGATGCTGCAGCTGTCCCCCACCGGCTTTAAGCCCAAGAACTGAGCAATCACGTGACTGGTGATCGCTCAGTGCTTATCCACTCTGAGCAGAGTGCAGTGACTGTCGGTCATGGATGACAAAAGCATGAAACTTTATTAGGATGGTTGTGAGAACCACTGGAGGATTGGGCTGGAGAGGTGGTGGGAACGGTTGGCTTAATCCGAGGACACGCGATGAGAGAATCAAACAAACGATTGTGCTTTTTTTTTTGGGGGGGGGGGGGGGGGGGGGGTTGCATCCTAGTCTCATATTTCGAAAATGGGGGGCTTGGTAAAGGTACAAAAATTCTCGTACGGCAGGATACAACGTCCTGTGTCCATAGCTACGTTCTAGTGTATAATCAGAAGTGATGTAAGGTACGTGTGATCCCTCTTCTCAAAACAAAACAAGATTAATATTATTCCTCAGGGCTATCTACATAACAGAATATTTGTCAGAAAATGCAAACTATGATTTTTTGCGTTTAAGAAAATTTTTCGTTGTAGGCGATAATTGTTTTCGCTACCCTTTTCTTCGAGTCTCTCGTTTCTGACTATGCGCAGACTTGTTGACTGCATATGTTTTATACGAATACCACACTAAGGCTATGTTTCCACTAGTGCGTCCCCAAAGTCGCGCGATTTTGCCGCGATTTTTTACCGCGATTTTACCGCGACTTTTTACCGCGATTTGAAGCAATGCCTGTATCTATGGACCTCAAGTCGCATCAAAGTGGGACCAAAGTAGTGCAGGGACTACTTTGAAGTCGCTGCGACTTGAAGTCGCACAGATATGAACGGTACTCATTGGAAATCATGGGAAACAATTTGTCATGCGACTTTTCAGTCCCAAGTCGCATGAAAAGTCGCACTAGTGGAAACAGAGCCTAATTACACGAAAATTGTTCGTTCAGTTACCAAACGAGAAAGATTTGTACTCGTGTTCCTTCGGAAACTTTCGTCTGAACGGTTGTGATCGAATGTCAGAAGCGGTGTACTAACAATTGGGTTATCTAATGATCTTTCAGATTGCAGTTGTTTTCATCCGATTTTCTCATTGTGTGTACTGGGCCTTGGGCTCTCAGCTGGGGAGATCCTGACAACATGGCCGAGATCCTTACAGGGTCTGTAGTGGTCCTGTGCAGTTCAAATGTACCTCGATAGGACATGCTGCATTCTAAGGCAAGGCCATACACAGTTCGAATCTTGGTCGGTTTAGCAGGAGTCGGCTGAGGTTTGAACCATGCATGGGCAGGCTGAATACACCAAGTTGATTGATCAACTTGGGTACAACCAGCATGCCGGCTTTTACTTCCGATTATCGCTAGTGGCTGCTATAGCAAATGGCCAATAGCAATTATCGTTGTCTTCTCTCGGCAGGCTTCCCCTGCCCTTCCCAAGGGGGGAGGGTCATGGGTCAGATTGAAAATTTCTTAGCGACAGCAGGGCACAATCTATTGCGGAAACGAATAGGTAAAACAGAGTCTCCAACACTGGTTTTGGCTTTCCTAAATGCAGGTTACCAGTGTGTACAATTTTTTATTTTATTTTTTTGTAACTTTAAGTTGTGTATCTTTTATCTTAATTTGGGGGGTCTTACCTTTTTTTGTTTTTTTGCTTGATATTCAGCTTTTAATGTCCTTTCATTGAGCTGTATTGTTTTTGTTTTTGATGCAGTTAGGAGAATAGTGTATGTTGTGCCTAATTCATATCTTGCCCTGTCCAGCCTCCAGGTACTGATTCCCGAGATGACAAGACTACGATACGGTGCGAGACTTCCCCCTCCTTCCTCGCCCAGATCTTTGCGACTAAGCTCAGTTCATAAAGGAGCATTGCACACCATGAGCCACGAGGACATCCGAGACATTAGAAAGTAGGTAACCTTAAAGAAGAACTACACTCACCTTCTCTCCAGCTCTGCGAGGTCCCGGAGCTCCCTGCTGAGCTCTTCAGCCCATCAGCTTCCGGGTATTGATCCCTGACCATTTTCATTGGCCATGCCAAGATGACTTCACTCCCGTGCATGCATGGGAGTTAGTCATCTCGGCATTGCTGAAATTTTACAGAGAGCTTGCGCATGCGCAGCTCAGTGTACAGTGAGGACAGACTGGGTAAGCACTTCCACTTCAGGCGGTATGCAAATCTGTTTTAATGTTGGCAAGCTTGTTTATACAGTTAAAAACTTTGTCATAACGAATACTTGCCCCCCCCCCCCCCCCCCCAAGATGCAGATTCAGCAGTTTTGTTGAAATGAAATGTAACTCTTGTGCTTTATGATGCAGTGATGTCAGGTCATGGGAACTGATTTGATGTACTGTAAAAATACCAGCTCTTGCTCTCTCAAAAAAAATAAATAAATAAATAAACTAAACCCAATTATTCTAATTTTAGTTCAGGGAAGACTGGCTTGTATATAATGTGTAGTCGGCTTCCTTGAAACTTTCACCTTTCTTGTATGCACATGTGGTGCCTGAAACTCAGCCTTGCCCATTATTTTTGTGTGCATTTCCTTTGCCTAGCCAGTTGCAAAGGAGTCACCCATGTATGCTCGTGCCTGACTGTAGCTCTGTGTGTCCTTTGAAATGCACAGTGCCCAGCAAGCCATGGTTATGCTCCTTCTTCTCAGCTCCTGACAGACATCTGCAGGAGCAACTCGCTTACTTCTCTCCTACAACTAGGAAGTTTTGGGGAACAATGTGGATCGTGGAGAACCCAGCTGTCATAAGGGACAGCAGGTAAGGGTTTGTGGGTTAAAATTGTACTGGAACTTTTTTATTTTTACCTTTTTTAATACTATTTTTTTTTTTTTTTTGGTTTGTAATTGACTTGAGTATTTTTTTCCAATTTTTTTTTCAGTGTGAAATAGATAAAATGTTTGGAAACTTTAACTACTTGCCACCCAGGCCAATTCTGACATTTCTCTCCTACATGTAAAAATCCATAATTTTTTTGCTACAAAAGTACACAGAACCCCCAAAATTATATATGCTTTTTTAGCAGGCACCCTAGAGGATAAGATGGCGGTCGTTGCAACTTTTCATCTCGCACGGTATTTGTGCAGCAATTTTTCAAACGCCCCCCCCCCCCCCCCCTTTTTTTTTTGGGGAAAACAGTTTCATGCATACAAAAAAAAAAAAAAAAAAACAGTAAAATTAGCCCAATTTTTTAGTATAATAAGAAATTACACAGAGTAAATAGATACCTAACATGTCACGCTTCAAATTTGCACACGCTCATGGAATGGCGCCAAACTTCGGTACTTAAAAATCCCCATAGGCGAGGCTTTTAAATTTTTTTTTACAGGTTTTGAGTTAGAGAAGGTCTAGTGCTAGAATTATTGCTCTCTCTCTAACGTTTGCTGCGATACCTCACGTGTGGTTTGAATGCCGTTTACACATGTGGGTGCGACTTACGCGTGCGTTCGCTTCTGCGGGGACAGGAACGCTTTAAATTTTATATAAAAAATTTTTTTTTTCTATTTTGACACTCTTTTAAATTTTATTCTTTTTTTTTTTTTGGTCACTTTTATTCCTATTACAAGGAATGTAAACATCCCTTGTAATAGGAATAGTGCTTGACAGGTCCTCTTTACAGTGAGATATGGGGTCAATAAGTCCCCACATCTCACCTCTAGCCTGGGAAGCCTGTAATCAAAAAAAAAAAAGGCGGGGGCATTTTTTTAAATGCAGAGGCCGGGCGTGACGTCATAACATCACGCCCAGCCTCTGAACGATCATAGAGACTCCGGGAACCATCTGGCCCATGGGAAATCTCTATAGTCAGCATCCGGGGCCGGTCTGTTCCTTCTCCGGATCTCTGATGGCAGGGGTGAGCCAGGAGAAGCACCGGGGGGGGGGGGGGTGATGGTGACGTCCCCTCTCGCCGCCTATAAGAAGGATTAAGTGGCTGAACAGCCGCTATGATCATTCTTATGGTGAAGGTAATCGCCGGCTCTAAAAGACGAATGATGCCTGTAGCTAAATCACCGCTCAAAGTCTGCGACGACCTATGATGTTACTCGGGCGGCAAGCGGTTAAAGCCATGGGGAAAAAAAAAAAACTTTTTTTCTGTAAAAATTCTAATTTTTGGAAAATTAAAAAAAAACTCAGTGTGCAGTAGTTTTACAAATTTAAAAGTAATTTTGTGACACTGGGGATATGAAATTCAGTGTATATAAAAGTGTTATGCTTGAAATAAAAGTACAGCTTATTCAGCAAATAAACAACTTGGTTTTTAAAATTGTATTTTTTATTACAAATGGAATAAAAAAGACTGTATATGTTAAGCAAATTTCAACTATATTTGAGAACAGGTAACCCTCCCCATGTAATAATTTATTATTATTTATTATTAAACAGGATTTATATAGCGCCAACAGTTTGCGCAGCGCTTTGCAACATGAGGGCAGACAGTATTCTGTATTACAATACAAATCAATACAGGAGGAATCAGAGGGCCCTGCTCGTTAGAGCTATAAGCTTCCTGCCAATAAGCATTTTCAGTTATTGACAATGCTAATCCAGAAACATATATTGCTCTTGCAAGAGCTTGATCAACTTTCTCCTGATTTTCAGGTGTAATTTTGTCTATAAATAAAGAGATTGTGTATTTTTGGGATTTTGTAACACGTCCTTACTTGAAGATGCTGCTGGTGAAGAAACACTTTGTGATGATCCAGAAGCAGCAGAAAGAGTGTTTCTGAAATGAGAACTCTGGAGTGGAAAGCTCCTCACACTTTCATTATGGCCCTCATCATTTCATTCCATAAAGTATTTTTTAATGTCTTTAGGGCACCTCTGCCATGCAAAGATGTGTTTTGTCATCCTTGTAGCATTTGGAAAAGAATATTTCTTCTCACAATATTTGCAAATTGAAGCTTTGCTCTCAACAGAAATTGCTTTGGAAGTGGAAATGTTTCCAAACTCTAGATGTTGGTCTCACCATTTTACTGAGAGGAGGAAACGAAAAACCAATTTACTGAACAGACTATAGGTAAACATTATGCTGTGATGATGGAGAACGTTAATAGGAATAATTTAAAGGTTATAAAGGTAACCAAATTTGTCAGACAAATTTAGCACCTTACCTGTCAATTAAGGCCTGAGAGGACAGAAACTATCATCTACTGTATGCCAACAATGACCCAACTGTGGGGAGGTACAAGATGGAGCCCACAAGCAAACTAAACTGGAGCCTTTCCCTTGCAGTTCCCCACTAGTGACCGAAATGCAGTTCTCAAACAAGAGAAATATGCATTGAGAAGTACAGCGTTACTTGATTTGTATTCCTGGATTTGCCTGTCTTCTGCTGAAGCAGGACAGTAAAGCAGGGCAAGTCTCTGCAATGAGGACGCAGACAGCACATAACCTGGAAAAAAAGGGTTCTTTCTGTTCCCATCCCCCCTATCGAAAGTTAAAAATAAAAAGTTTAGGGTGAGTTTTTTTAGACCCAAATCTTCTCCATGTGACTCTTTTTAGATAACAATTCACACAGCTCTTGGCTCTTCATCTTTCAGTTGAAATTTATGAGCTAAGAAATCTTGGTCACAAAAATAACCCACCAAAATGAGTATGTAAGAACAAGTTCAACTCAACTCTGAAATACCTTTTTTGTAAAATGAAATTTAACATGCTCTGGATATTTTCACTGGTTCATGACACTCTACAATGTTATATGCATAGTCACACTTAATATATACTGCTTATTCAATTTTTCTTGTATAGTTCTACGGGCTCACAGGATGGTCAAGTAAGCAATCCCAGCAGCAGTAACAGTAGTCAAGATTCACTCAATAAAGCCCCAAAGAAGAAAGGAATCAAGTCATCCATTGGTCGACTTTTTGGCAAAAAAGAGAAGGGTCGGCCTGGACAAATGGGGAAAGAAACTCTTGGACCAGGTAGGCAGTGGATCTGCCTTTGTTTCTTCTACCTTTAACACAAGACTAATTTTAAAGTGATATTAAAGGTTCACAGTTTTTAAATCAAAATAAAAAACATGGTATACTTACCTGCTCTGTGCAATGGTTTTGCACAGAGAAGCCTTGATCCTCTTTTTTTCAGGTCCTCTTCCAGCGCTCTTGGCTCCACCCCCTGCCCCCATTGGAAGCCACTTCCCATGGGGGCATTTGTGCGGGCTCACTCCCGAGCCGACTGTTTGCGTCTATTCAGACACAGTCTGGCTTGGCCCCGCTCACTGGTTTTGACTGACAGCAGCAGGTGCCAGTGGCTCCCGCTGCTCTCAGCCAAGCCAGAAGAGGGGAGAAGAGCTACTGCACAGTGCTGGACTTAGATCGGCCTCATGTGAATATTTAGGCAGGGCTGCGGGGGGAGTTGCACTTAAAAGGTTTTTTTACCTTAATGCATAGAATGCATTAGGTAAAAAACCCTTTACCTTTACACCCATTTAAGTTGGGTGTGCCGCTTGCTAGATTCTGTGTTAGTGCTCAAATCAGTCTTTCTTGAGCCATTTAGATCTTATATCTGGGTCATACACAGGGCCTCCACTTCTCCCCAAGTCAGTATCAAGACCCACCTAGTCCTTCGTCTGAGCCTGCCCCCTTGACATTTAGCTGACAACTGTCAGAGCCTCTGATGCAACCAGTGATGAGGTAATACTTATTCCTATCTTGGAGAGAAGTCAAATCCTGCATGAGCGTCAAATCCAAGGTGCTCCTAAGGAGTAGATTTAAAGACTAGCACAAATATTTGGAGGCATTTTGCAAATGCAGGGTGTAGAATTGCATGTTGGTGCAACAGGGGTTAAATTGAGCCTGTTGTTAAAATTAAATCCCAAAACATGTCATCTTTAAAAAGAAGAAATTGCTCATCTTTGCGGCTGGTACATTCACACAGGACACAGTATTGACCTGTGCAGGAGACCAGGAGATTAACACTCTGGAAAGTGCTGGTTTCTTAGTAAAATTCAGTGGTGAATCCCTTTTCATGGGGGTCAGTAACACGGGAAAGCCGAGTATTTCTGTTCTTTTACAAGTAAAAATTAGAAGTCAGCAGGTACAGATACTGTAGCCGCTGACTTTTCTGTCCAGGGATCCCGCAATGTCCTCACAGAAGCCCATTCTTCAATCTGCTTTGGGTGCAGGCACCAGAATCTCTAGTAGGGGAGACAGGAAGTGAAGCCGCGTGGCTTAGCAGCCTGTTTCCTACTGTGCATGCGCGAGTCACGCTGCACCTTGTGAATGGTCCCATAGTCTTCTGGGACCTGTGATATGTCCCAGAAGACTGCGGGAGAAGGAGGGGGTCAAACTTCCAGCTCAGATCGCTGCGGCAATCTTAACTTGAAATGGGAGCGGGTACCTCTCTAAACCAGGTTAAAAAAAAATGCCAAATGTGGCAGTGGGGGGGGGGGGGGGGGGGGGTCGGGTGCAGACATGCTGAGCTTCACCTTTTGGGTGGAGCTCCACTTTAAGTATAGCAATACATAAAACACCCAGGAACGTGCAACACACTACACATCAGCATGCTTTGGAACAAGGTGAAAACACATGCAAGAATATGTTATTAATGCCTAGTAGTGCATGCTCCTTACTGTGAGTGGTCCTAAATGTTTCCATTCTGCTTAATCTTTAGGTGGCATTCCAGAGTTTGAGAGTACATCCCAGGAATCTCTTGGACTGTCAAAGCTAGGTGGGCCGACTGAGAAGAACAGAAAGTTACAGAAAAAGTAAGACCTATTTATTTACAGAGGACCTTCATCAAATCTCTTGATTCCCTTTCCCAAAAGAAGCTTACAGCTTTTGCTATCTCATGGGATAGACCAACACAAAGTGGCACATAATTGTGAAGTAAAAGGAAAATATTAAATGTTTTTTAAACTTTTTTTACAAATATGTGAAAAGTGTGACGTGCATTTGTATTCAGCCCCCCTGAGTCAATACTTTTGTAGAACCACCTTTCTCTGCAATTACAGCTGCAAATATTTTTGGGGATGTCTCTACCAGCTTTGCACATCTAGAGAGGGACATTTTTGCCCATTCTTCTTGGTAAAATAGCTAAAGCTCTGTCAGATTGGATGGAGAGCATCTGTGAACAGCAATTTTCAAGTCTTGCCACAGATTCTCAATTGGATTTAGGTCTGGACTTTGACTGGGCCATTCTAACACATGAATATGCTTTGATCTAAACCATTCCATTGTAGCTCTGGCTGTATGTGTAGGGTCATTGTCCTGCTGGAAGGTGAACCTCCACCCCAGTCAAATCTTTTGCAGACTCGAACAGGTTTTCTTCTAAGATTGCCCTGTATTTGGCTCCATCCATCTTCCCATCAACTCTGACCAGCTTCCCTGTCGAAAAAAAGCATCCCCACAACATGATGCTGCCATTACCATGTTTCGTGGTGGTGGTGTGTTCAGGGTGATGTGCAGTGTCAGTCTTTCTTTTAGGCCAAAAAAGTTCAATTTTGGTCTCATCTGACCAGAGCACCACCTTCCACATGTTTGCTGTGTCCCCCACATGGCTTCTCGCAAACTACAAACGGGAATCCTTATGGCTTTTTTTTTTCAACAATGGCTTTCTTTGGGCCACTCTTCCATAAAAGTAATAGTTGTCCTGTGGACAGATTCTCCCACCTGAGCTGTGGATCTCTGCAGCTCCTCCAGAGTTACCATGGGCCTCTTGGCTGCTTCTATGATGAATGCTCTCCTTGCCTGGCCTGTCAGATTAGGTGGACAGCCATGTCTTGGTAGGTTTGCAGTTGTGCCATATTCTTTCCATTTTCGGGTGATGGATGATGGATTGAAAAGTGCTCCATGAGATGTTCAAAGCTTGGGATATTTTTTTTATAACCTAACTCTGCTTGAAACTTCTCAACTTCTTTATCCCTGACCTGTCTGGTGTGTTCCTTGGCCTTCGAGATGCTGTTTGTTCTCTAAGGTTCTCTAACAAACCTCTGAGGGCTTCACAGAACAGCTGTATTTATATAGATTAAATTACACACAGGTGGACTCTATTTATCAATCAGGTGACTTCTGAAGGCAATTAGTTCCACTAGATTTTAGTTGGGGGTATCAGAGTAAAGGGGGCTGAATACAAATGCACGCCACACTTTTCAGATATTTATTTGTAAAAAGTTTGAAAACCATTTATCGTTTCTTTCCACTTCACAATTATGTGTCACTTTGTGTTGGTCTATCACATAAAATCCCAATAAAATACATTTACGTTTTTGGTTGTAACATGACGTAATGTGGAAAAATTCAAGGTGGAGTACTTTTTCAAAGTTTTATGCCAAATGCTGACAGTATGACTGATCAGTTGTGATGTGTCAGACCCTGGTCTAGGATCTGAAAAGATGCCGACCATACAGTCCCAGTGGCCGCGGTCCTTTCAAAAAGAGACAGCTAGTACGGGGAATTTCTCCCCTTACTGCTGTCACCAGAGAGTGCAGGGATCGCCGAGCAGCTGCACGATTGGCAACGTGGTACATGTTCCAGAAGGAAGGTGAACTTATCCTTTAAAACTGCATTTATCTGGCATCTAGGAGTATATTTTAAAAAAGAGAAAAGCCTGACATTAAGTATGGCTACTGCTATTGCTGTACTGCCTGCCTAAATTTCTAGTTTTCTAGCACAGTCTGGCTTCAATATTCAGATGCATTAACTTGGAACAACCATGCAAATAAGGACATTCAGGGTGAAGTCCAGAGATTCTAATATGCTTGACAATTTCCAGTCGGCGACACAAACTACCAAAACTATTGGAAGACCATAATGGCCCGTAGACTTAAAGTAAATGTAAAGTCTTTGTTATTTTTAACACAAAAAAAAATGTTATACTTCCCTGCTCTGGTATAGTGGTTTTGCACAGAGCAGCCCAGATCCTCCTCTTCTCGGGTCCTTGTTCGGTGCTCCTGACCCCTCCCTTCTATTGCTATGGGGCATCCGAGCCGAGTCACAGCTCTGTGTCTCCATTCGGACTTGGAGCCGTGTCCCCGCCCCCTTTCTCATCTCATTGGCTGACTGACTTTGACAGCAGCGGGAGCCAGTGGCACTGCACTGCTGTCTCAGCCAATAAGGAGGGCAGTCGCAGGCAGCCGAGACACTGCCGCAACATTGCTGGATCTAGATGAGGCTCAGGTAAGTATTGGAGGGGTTGAGGGGGGCTGCTGCACTCAGAAGGTTTTTTTAGCTTAATGCATAGAATGCATTAAGATAAACATTTTGCCTTTACAACCACTTAAAGGAGAAGTCCAGCCTGAGCTTTTTAGGCTGGGCTTCTCCTAAGAGTCACAGGAGTGCACCCGTTTTCAGCGGAGAGCGTATCTGAAGTCCACTCTCCGCTGACGTCACCAGGATCAGTCGAGGCACCGCGTCATCCCGACTTCCGAAGTCTAGATCCGCCAGCTGCCTTGACTGATGGCAGTCTCAGTGAGCTGCTGAGACGACCGCTCCCAGCCCCTCCACAGCTCAGCGCTCCAATGAGCGTGGAGGAGCAGAGAGGAGAGATGCTGACAGTCAGCAGCTCTCCACTCGGGGATCTTTGAGAACCGAGCCATCTGCGATGTTCAGTGGCTTGGTTCTCAGTGCAGAGACGCCAGGGGACAGCTGCAGCATTGGTCTGATACTGCATCCACCTAGGAAAGTATAAATATCCAAAAAAAACAAAAACAAACCCATACTTTTTACATACTTTTAAATTCCTTTGCTTTTAAAGACAAGCAAGAGCAATGGCAGCCTTCATATTTTCTTTCTACTCGGTTTCCTTTAGTGATTGCCTCAGATGGGCCTAAAGGAAATCCCACTCAAATGTGGGGGTGCAAACGTATTGCCTGCACAATGCAACTCTGGGAGTTTGAACCTCTACCACAAGATAGAAGTACTAACTAATGCTTACACTTTTTATGAAGGAGAAACCAGTTCCAACAACCACCTTCCTTCTT
This sequence comes from Aquarana catesbeiana, assembly GCF_042186555.1. Taxonomy (NCBI): domain Eukaryota; kingdom Metazoa; phylum Chordata; class Amphibia; order Anura; family Ranidae; genus Aquarana; species Aquarana catesbeiana. The sequence continues at coordinate 43,770,913 of NC_133334.1, read as the reverse complement.
GATGACGATACTCAACATTTAAATAGCCACTAATGTCCGCTTTCCTAATTGTCTCCCCTCCCCACCCTGCAAAATATTGATGAGGTCAACTCTCGTCTCTCCCCTCTTGCGTGCACATTCACAGCCCTATGCTGTCCCTATTCAAAAATAATTAAAAACAATGAATACATTGCTTGAATCAGTTTGGATTTTATTCCGGCTCTGATCTTTCCAAAATTATTTATTGAAGTGTTCAGTTTGAACAATATATTTTTCCTTTTAGTTGTAACATAGCACCCATGACAAAATATTAAAACCATGACGGGATATATTTTGCTTGTCTAGCTAATTTTTGAAAATGCTTTGATGTAGTGTTTTTGAAGCTGCATAGCACATGCTCCAGCTTCCCCTGGCACAAATGTGGGGTTTTCTTTGACTCGAACACAATGTTTATTTTTTGCCAGCTGTCATGCGATATTATTAATATGTGTGCCAACTGCATCCTTGAGAAACAATGCTCTTTGTATCCCAGTTATATACGAATATCTACCAGGCATTTATTTACCTACCCAATTTTTCCAGTGTTGTTGCTCCTAGCATTCTGTTGCTAATATACAATAAGGGACAGGTTTGTGAGCGTTATGTGTTTGTTTTTCTCTATTTGCTTCCCACGTAATCTGTTACTAGTTTTAGAACGGGGTGAGTATGATAATTTGCTGCATTTTGGATGGTTTCCTCTATACTGCACTACTTGCATGTGGTCATCATTCTGTGAACAGGTGATGGGCGTGTTTACTATTTTGGGGTGCTGTGTTATAATGTTTCCTCTGAAGTTTGTGGGTCTTCTTTCTGTATTTCAAACTAAGCATTTTAGCTTATTTTTGTCCTTGTGAGCAGCCTGTTTGATAAAATCAGGAAATTACACATAGGTGTTTACATAATAGCTTTAATCAATTATGCGATACTTGCCTGCAGTTTCATTTATATTTCTCCTTTCAAAAGCATATGTTTTTAAAGCAAACGTGATTTCATGTTAATTTGTAAAGTGGCTTTAGGTCCATAAAGCAGGAAATATAGATTCAGGCGCATTATGACTCGGTTTTGGGTGTTTAATGGACTAAACAAAAGAGGGTGCAGTTGTGTAGTTGTCCATACAGCAAATAGTTGTCATTAGCACACCTATATGCTATAAATCCGCCTCTGTTTATTACGTTACAAAACATAACAATGAAGTTACACAGCCACCAGAGGACACCTTTAGGCAGCAGTGACATAATGCTGCATGAGGAAGAAGTCCTTTGCTGCCCTGTAATGTTGCTGCTGTGCTATTGTAATTAGGGATGTCCCGATACCACTTTTTTAAGACTGAGTACAAGTACCGATACTTTTTTTCAAGTACTCGCCGATACCGATACTTTTATGTTTAATGTCACGTGGCAGTGGTGTTTTTTGTTTTTGTTTTTAAATTTTTTTACAATGCTTTCTTTATTTTTCTTTTAGGGGGGAGGGGGTGGACGCTGTCTGTGTGTGTTCTCTTTTTTTTTTTTTTTTTTTTTTTTTTTTTACATTTAAATTTTTATTATTTTTTACAATAATTTTTTTAAATTATTATTTATTGCAATACTTTTTTTTTTAATCAGCCCTGTTGGGGGGCCTTGGTGAGATATCAGGGGTCTTAATAGACCCCCGATATCCCCCCCTTGAGACAGAGAAAGAGACCAAAGATAGAGATTCCCCAGTCCCTTTCTCTGCAGCCTCAGCTGCTCTGAAAATGAATGGAGAGAAGACAGCGGCTCCTCTCCATTCATAAACTGAGACATCGTAATCACAGGTTACAATGTTTCAGTTATGTGAATGGACAGAGTCAGCTGACTGTCCATACACAAAGAAAGGAGGAGGACATGGAGGGGGGCAGCGGAACGGAGGGGGACAGCGGAACGGAGGGGGCATGGAGGATGCGGTGACAGTCAGCGGTGATCGCATGTGGGGGAGTTACAAGCACCGATCATTGCTGTGTAGATTTCACTAAAGCAGCTGAAAGCCGCTGGGGGAGAAGCTTGTAACTCCCCCACGCTCCGATCACTGCTGACTCTCAAGGTATCGGGGGGAAGCATCGGGAGCATTTGCCCGAGTACAAGTACTTGGGCAAATGCTTGGTATCGGTACCGATACTAGTATCGGTATCGGGACAACCCTAATTGTAATGCAATTTTATAGAATAGAGGAGTCTGCTTAGTTCTGCTTTTAAAGGGTCTGTCCAGCTCAACCTAATATTTTAGTAGAAGGTAGAGGAACCTGATGGTAGGAGTCAGCCCTTGGCATCTTATGTCTTAGTCCATATTGAGATCCCCCATGCTATAATTCCTAGCCCTGTTCCTGTTCTTCGGAATAGAGAAAATGCAAAAGGCAGGCATAACTTTTTTTTTTAACTTGAAAAAGTTGTTTAAACTTCACATGTTGGTAGAGTAACTCTTCCTCTATAGTAACTCCTCTTCTTTTCATTGCAGGTCAATAATAGATTCCATTCAAAATCAACATTGGGTTCTTGACAAGAGGATACAGGCTGTCCAACATGCTCTGAAGGCTACTAAATGTTTACGGAGATGACACAATTTAAACTTCATATATTTGTGCACATTGCTGTAGTTGATGGTGTCATCTCTCTAAATATTATGTAGCCTCTTGTGGATGTTGGACAGCCTTCACCCCTCATTTGTTAAGAACTCAATGATGGGCGTATTGCTTCTGGTTGGAATCCATTATCTGCAACGAAAAAAAGACCTTGTTCTACTCCCTTTTTTTTGTTTTTCAAGACTGCAAGGTGTTCTGTGAATGGGCGGTGGACACCCTGTCATTTATCTGCTCTTCACAGAACATAATGCATTGTGGTAGAATAGTAGTACAAGCTTTTTGAATGATGGAGTGGGCAGAAGGGGAAAGGTGGGTGGCTGCTGCTAACCCATACAGCACAAGAAGTTAGCTGCACAGGGTAATATCTGGTAGCTATGAAGTAAGGATTTTTACAAAATCAGATAGCCTTCCAGAAATGGAATACACACCATAACTAATGTATCCCAAACAAAATGCTAAAATTCAGCTTTAAAATGATTTAAGAAATAGAAAAATAATACCACGCCAATCACGCATAAATGGAGAAAGCAGCCAACACTACAATCAGACAAATTGTGCAAAAATAATAAACAAAATAAAGTGTAGCGCTAGTACAGTGTCAAACAACCTAGGGCAGTGGCCCTAGAAAGAATATCAGTGTGTAAAACCTATAAATGTTCACACTAAACAAAAAGGGTGATATACCACAATCTCGCCAAGAAATAAAAATTGTATCACATATGTCAATATGGCATATCGAAAGTGAGTGTGCGTATGTAAGTCACATTTAAAATTTATTTACCCTCGTTTAATAGAGAGTACCATATGCAGTTATTGCGATGTGCAATGTGCATTGTTTTCACTTTGGTTTTTAATGCTGTATTTGCAGGCACGAGCTCTTGGAAGAGGCACGGAGACAGGGCTTGCCATTTGCACAGTGGGATGGTCCAACTGTGGTTGTCTGGTTGGAGGTAAGTAATTCCTGCATATTCCTATAAACTTCAGTAAACCTCATCAGAGAACAGATTCTAACCTCTTTAACTACACTTCCAGCTTTGGGTCGGGATGCCTGCCTGGTACGTGGCTGCTTGTCGGGCCAATGTGAAAAGTGGAGCAATAATGTCGGCTCTATCAGACACTGAAATTCAGAGAGAAATCGGTATCAGTAACCCACTTCACAGGCTAAAGCTTAGACTAGCCATCCAGGAGATCATGTCCTTAACCAGTCCATCAGCTCCTCCAACCTCGAGAACGGTACGTAGATGATCAACTGTGTCAATGTTATAAAAAAAAATCGTTTTTTGTCTTACAAAACACAGGATGTTTTAAAATTAAGTCAGTGATGATCACCAACCATACTAAATTGGAACGCTTACCTGCTTTCTTCGTGGTGAGAGTATATAGTCTGTAGTCCAGATCTCCAAAGCCCTGAAAATTTTTGTCTGGGGTATCGGAGTCTCCCTCCTACTCTGCTTCATACTGGTTACTGTTTATACAAATAATATGGAAGCCTCCAGAGCGAATTTTACCAGGTTTTTACCTGCTCAGCTATCTTATTATGGAGCAACCACACAAATCCTAAATAATACACAGGATAACTGTAATTTTATACAAAATACATGTATTTGTTTTTCTCTAGGCATCCTAGCAAAATCTAACCCACCCTTCCTCTCCACAGAGTGAATTTACTGTAATATCGCCACCATATCTCCTTCAGTCCTTTGCATCCAAGTAGCTAAAATCTTCTTTGCACCAGCTGTGCGTACTCTCTTCACATAGACCTCTATAGGCCCATCAGCTTATACAGTAGATGAATTGTTTAGAGACCTATAAAGGGAGCAAATGTATTGGAGCTGCTTGGAGGTGAAGGACTAAAAGGGCCATGACAGTGATATTATGGTAGTGTGAAGGGTGCCAGTGTCCTCACCCCAGTGCAGATAGGCAGCATTTTGGCAGGGGGACTAAAGAAAAAAAAATAACTGTTTAAAAATACAGTCATCTGTTGTCACTGTCTTACAGGTATTGAGACCTTGTTTTGTTTAACATAGATATTCACTGGCACAATGTACTTGGGTCTTTGTGAGCTCTGGACTGCGCAATAGTTACTGTGGAGAACTGATTCCTGGAGTACATTAGTCTTTTTTTTTTTTTTTAAGTGTCTAGAGTACAAATAAACCTCACACAGTGGTGTCCTATTTATTTTTATTGGCAAATAAAACAATTTTGGTATTTATTCCAAAATTGGCAATTACAACCTTTTTTAAATGCATTTTTATTTAAAGAAAATCAGAAAATGCATTATTTAAAGAAAATCAGTCTTGGATGGACTTGGGCAAGAATATCTGTTTTCACTCATAAATTGATAATGCTGTCTTAGAGACACCATTACTTTTTTTTTTTTTTCTCCAAAAAACTTTATCAAGAAATAGAAACGCAGTACAGTTTCCAGAGCACAAAAAAAAACGTACGCGCATACAGATTCAACTACATCATACATCAAACAGATATGATATACCTTCCAGCAAAAAAATGCAAGCAACAGTGCCAGAGGATCTTGATACCATATACCACCCCAAGTAGACAAATACATAGGATAACTAACCAATTACACTATAGTAGGCGATTCATAATGAGATACACCGGAGCTAGGCCCTAGGTGTCCTATCATGGAGCCCATAACTTATGAAATTTGCCAGAACACCCTCTGTGCTGATAAATATAGCGTTCAAGCTTTAAGGTGTTACCCATTTGGGATATACATTCTTTCAGTGTTGGGGATCATTTGACTTCCATTCTCATATTAGTTTGCAGACCTGGAAAAGAGCCCTAGCTATGGCTTGTTTAGAGACTTCCTCTGTGGGAAGGTCACTTAAAATACCCAAAAGGCATTGTTTAGGATGCTCACGAATGGTGACCTGAAAGACCTAATTAATGGTATGTATGTATGACCCCCTGCCAGTAAAGATGTAATTTTGGGCAGCGCCATCATAAATGTATAAAGTCACCATGGTCTCTACTACAGCGTATACACATTGGATCATCTCACACCCCCGTATGAAGAGAAGATACAGCTTGCGAAAGACATTGGGTAACATTAAGAGACTATTGTTGAATCGCCAGCAAAGCCACCTCTCACTGCTCTTCCTCAAAAGCTCACACATCCTTTTCCCAACGGGAGGCCCATTACTTTTTACGACACTCGAGCCTAATTGTGAGGAAGCCAGAGGCCATTTAAAGTCTGATAGTGTTAAAGGATAAGTTCACCTTTCATTACATGTTAGACCAATATTCGGGATGTAACATGTTATGAATGCACCTGCCCTCACACCTCTCCGCTCCCCCGCTGTGCCAGCTAGCGGGGGATCTTCTACATCCGCTAGCTGTCAAAGTTAAAAAAACGTGGCCGCATGGGTCTCCACCCACCAGGCTGCAATACTCATTCACATCGTTCTGTGATTGGAAACCCTACAAGGTCCGGCAGCCTTTTGCATCTGTCGGCTTGTAGTTTTCAGTGAACTACCACGGCACTGTGAGCTCTATGGTAGTTCATTCATTCTTCCTGTCAGCATGTATCGGCTTCTTCGTAAGAGGAAGCCTATTCACTGACAGATCTGCAGGAGACCTGCATGGCATCAGTGATCTGCTGATCGTTGGTGCAATGCTTTACAGGCTCCTGCAACAAAAAACAATAAATGCACGCTTTTTTTTGTTTTTGCCTGCAAAAAAATGTGCATTTATTATTTTTTCGGAAAAGGAGAATTTATCCTTCAATTGCTTCCATCTCACTTATCTTGATTCTGGTTTTGCTGTCCATGCCACAAGCATTTAGGACAATAATTCAGACTTATCTACCTTGTTCCTGGTCAGAGACAGAAGATCAACAAAACTGCATCGGGGCCTGCACCTTTAAACAGCAGTCCTAATAGTATCACCAATAATTTTCCTGACAGGTGTATTTAAAGATGAGCGTAGACAACTACAGGGCAATTTAAAGTGTAGTGTCAGGCACAGACAGAGCAATTATACCTAAATAGGGGGAAAGCACAAGTCTTTCACAAGTTGTACAGTTAATATTTTAATCTTGTGTAAGCCCAGTCATGACTGGTTCTCTTTAAGTGCAGAAGTCATTGCTGTCTAGAGCTGGTGTTTACTTCACTGTGAACTTCTGTTGTAGATCTGTGACAAAAGAGAAAAGTGGGCGATTGCTGCAATCTCATTAGCCTGACAGATCTTTTCACAAAAGTGAACTTGTCAGGTACATCAGTGTGTTTAAACTAACAGTACTGCCAAAGTATAGGTATATTCTTATCCTGTTTTCTGTGCACTCTGCACAAATGACCATTGATGCCTGTTGGACTTGAAGCTCATTCACACAGGCATATGCGTGTTTTCTGTGTGGAACACGGGTTCTTGCTGGCAGAGCTAACAGAAGATCCTGTTTAAAGTACCCACCTAAAGTACTTACATTTAAGGTTTAATGTACATGGGACGTTTTTACAACCTCTCATGAACGATTTAACTTGACAGATAAAAACCCACGTTTAAAACGTCTGTTTTGCCGCGTTTACATGCATAAACGCAACTGCCTAAAAATGACCTTAAACAAACCTGTGTACATGTACACGTAAGATAACCTTGGATGTGTTCAGGGGCAGCTGAAAAAAGCATCCAACTGCCTCTGAATGTCCGTTTACCAGCAGCAGTGTACATGAGGCCTAAGACCCCATTCACACAGGGGCAACACGACTTGCAGGTCGCCTCAGCGAGGCGACCTGCAAACGACTTCCGCGACGACTTGCAAAACGACTTCGCCCCCAAAGTTGTACAGGAACCTTTTTCTAAGTCGGAGCGACTTGCGTCGCTCCGATTAGAACGGTTCCATTGTACAGAACGGGAGGCGACTTGTCAGGCGACTAGGTCGCCTGACAAGTCGTCCCTGTGTAAATGGGCTCTAAGCGTGTTTTTAGATGTGTAAAATTCTTCTTTTGTTCTAATAAATGACTGCACCTGTACGCGTATATAGTCACTGTGGGCGCCCAGCTGTGGCTTCACAGCCGGGCACACACTGCGCATGCTCGAGCCACGCAACGTTACTGGCCGGGCTATTATCTGGGACCTGTGACGTGTCCCAGATGATTGCCGAGAGGTGATCTCCCTTCTGGTGCCGCTGTGCGCCGGGATGAAGTGGGAGCTGGGACCCTCTAAAAAGAGGATATCCGCTTCCCCCCCCCCCCCCAAAAAAAATTACATGCCAAATGTGGCGTGTCAGGGGGTCACCTCCCTTAAAGCGGAAGTTCCATTTTTGGGTGGAATTCCGCTTTAAGAAGTGTCTTAGAGGGAATTCCCCTTTGGAAGGTTTCTGCTAAGGCTTTCTTTTTTTTCCAATACATTTTTTTATTGTAAAATCGAAAGTGTAGCATTTGTACAATCATAATAACATTTATACATATAGCTTGAACATAATAAATTCAACAATAAGTGTAATGTGTTACACCGTTAGAGCTCTCTTTAATGGTAATCGCTCAAACCAAGACTGGAGTCTTGCCTTCTCCAAACTCAATGTGAAAACCACATCTGCTAAGGCTTTCCGTACATTTTACAATTTTCTTCTACAGTTTTCTTTTTGGATTTACCAAAACCATATAAATTAGGTCAAACCTAAACACTTTCAATTTGTATTCAGGCTGGCTCTTGCACTACAGAGTTGAAGGTAAATCATAAGAAAATTGTATTTTGTATGGTCAGCTTAATTTTCCAAGAGACAGGACATGAAGGGGGATATAAATGGTACACAGACAGGAAAAATAGATTGACCGAGTTTTTAATCCTTTCTGTTCTCTATCCAAAACAACAACAAAATTCTGGCTATGCATGCACTTTAAAAAAAAATGTCAACCCAGAAATTATTAGTCCTGATATGAGCCTGCTGTACCATGTAGTTGTATGAAGAAGTATCCTGTTGTCTTTGTATTCCTTCCTTTATGTGAAATCCCTGGTGTTCCTACCAGTCCCTCTGCTTTTCAATTAACTGACCACACTAGGCGAGAGAGCACCGCACGGTCCGTTTTCTGGCTGTGCTGAGAACTCAGCCTGCTCTCCTCCAACGAACAGACTTCTGCTGGCACGGCCATTCACTGGGAAGACTTTAGCTCTATAAGATCCCTATGCAACAGAGTATGTGATCACTTACAAAAAAAGGGGGGGGGGTTTATAATCTGTTTTACAAGGCGAGGATTTACTTATACTTTAAGCTGGACAGGAGTTTAAATCTTTTGTATTTTATCCACCTTGGATCCCGGGGCTCCTGATGTGCACGGAAATTGATTAAAGGATTTTTAATTATAACCAACATCACAGGGTTTAACATTTTTAAACACATTGATACACCTGAGGAGTTTTCTTTAACATCTTATTACAGCCAGGACTTTTAGTTTTAGACCGAGATGGGTAGGGTTAATACTTGAGGTAAGTTTTGACTGTTGTCTGTGTCACCATTCAAAAGATTTGAGTTTGATTGGGAACTTTTTTAGGATTAATCTAAAATTTTACACTTGAAGCTATACCAACAGTAGGGAATCTTTCAGTGGGGACACCTGTTCCATTGACCGCTTTCAGAAGTGGAATTTCCCCTCATTTAGGGAGATTGCCCGTCACTTCCTGTGTCTTCCAGTTGATAGTGACCCCCCCCCGGCAGGCACATGCAGCAATTAAAAAAGAGGTTCTAGTTATTTTTGGACAGCTTTGTCTTTACTGCAATATATGCTATATATGTATACAGCACATGCATTTGAAATACCCTATTGAAATGTTTATGTATCCATCTTATGGAATGTTTATACATCAATTTTTCATTTTTGTCATAACCTACTTCTAATTGTTCATTTGGCTTTTATGCATTTTCAACAACACATGTCTTTTGTAGCAATACCCTTTTTAATGTATTATGCATAGGAAGAAAATGCATTTTCTTTAATTGGATTAAAGGGAAACTATAGTTTTATTTTCAAATACATATAAATGACACTGCTCTGGGCAAACCGATGCAGCAGCCAGCTGTGCGGGATCTGCCTTTCCCACTCCAGGCATAAGGATGCATAAGCTGCGTTCTGCTGTATTTTTTGCTGAACTGCAACAAGCTTTATTGATGCTAGATGAAGTCAGACAAATATATTCTGTCCCCTGTCTGGCGTGGCTGCGCCCTCACAAGTTTTACTCAATGGGATTAATCATAGGAGGACCGCATATAATTAAACCCCTTGGGTGAAATGCATCAGCGGGTGGAGTCATGTCTGACAGGGGAGAGAATGATTAACTTAGTTTGACAATCAGTAATGCTTGTTGCTGTTCAGCAAAAAGTACAGCTTATAGTTTTTCAATGAGTATACATTCAGATTGTTATTGTAAAATTTACCTGACAGTACTTTGACAAGTCTTTTCACTTCATTTTTTTTTTTTAATTATTTATTTATTTTTTTTGCTATTCCTTAATGTAATATATATTTTACATAGAAATGCGCCCTCTAGGGGTCAGTGGAATATAATGGAATGTGATTAGTGCTCCCTGCCTTTATAACCGCTCTGTTAGGCTCATTGCAAGTCAGTTTTGGTCAGGCCAGACCTGCCCTGAGAATAGGAGTATTAAAAGACATTCATCGTATATTGCTACTAAGAAAGCAGAGCTTGAATATTGTTGCCTCCATTTAATCTGTATGACGGAGAGGGGTGCTTTAGCTGAGAGAACCCCTTCTTTCCTCCCCTCCTGAAGACAATAGGAAACTATGTCATATCTAATTGCTAATGCTAGCAGCATGAGGATTAAAAATAATCAATGTTGATTGGGAGAGTGAAGTTCCACTTTAAAGATACTTATTTGTGTATTATACTGAGGTGCCAACTTCCTTTTCTGAATTTCAGCCACTTCCTGTCTATATATAATGTCTCCATTGGTGGCTGCACATGATTTTTCTGTACCGACTTCCTGATAGGAACAACGGTGCACCCTACTAGTAGTGTGTCTCTGGACAGCCACTTGTAGCCTCAATGAGGAGCGCATTTAACAGGATGACAACACAGGAGCATAGTTTGAAGACAGTTGTCATCCCAAAACAGGAAACACCTGAATGAGGACCTGCCTGAAATAGGGACCTTCATGGCAGGATTACCAGGTATTCTTTTAATAAAAGCTGCATATATAAAAAGATGCAAAACAACTTATGGTATTCCATTATCATGTTAAAGTGTGAAATCGACTTTAATGACCTGTCAGGGAACTAAAAAGGTTTTTGATGCAGTTTTAGTTTAAGATGCTTAAATTCTCTTATATATCATCAAACATTTTATAACGTTATATATATATTTTTTTTAATATACTGTGATAAAGACTTTAGTTTCCCTTTAAAGAACTGTAACATATGTGTCCGAACAAAGTGAATCACGTTATGCTACCTTAATGGCATGTTTTAATAATGGCATTAGGGTTTCAGCTGTGTTCCTATGTAGACTTAAGTCTGGTTAAACCTAATTGCCGTAGACTCTTAGCATTTGCTCTTTCCTGCTCCACTGTGTACCTGTTGCTTATATGTTGTGCCACCTTCCCTCTCTGTTACTGCTTCTCTCACTGGATGTGCTTGTAAATAGTCCACGGGAAATGTCTGGGTTACTCATGAAGAGATGGAAACTCTCACAGCCTCTCCACAAACGGTTAGTTTACAGCAGCACCGCCTGTGTTGTGTAGCCTCTCCTGCGGGTGCCTCTTGCCACCTTTTTCTTTTGTAGATTTACGACAAGTGTACTTGTAGACGCTCAATTCTTGTTTTGATAGAGTTTAGGTTTTTTTATGTTTGTTTTTTTTTTTTATAACCTCTTCAGTGTTGGCCAAACTGGCGTTTTTAATGAGGTTTATTCAACTTTTAAGAGGTTAATTTGAGAAATGAATAGAAACTAGTTGAACCTCTGTGTTATTGGCAGACTGTGAGGCCTTCTCATTGCCACTGAGATTATTAGAGTGCCTTCTGTGAGTTTCTGTTCAACAGCTCATATAGGGCTCAAATTTTGACCAATTCCTGCTGAATCTGCCAAAATTCTAGATATGGGTGGCCATGTCGGCAACATCAGCTCAACAAACTAAAGATAGCCATAGATGTTTTTTTTTTTCGGCTGAACGGAAAACACGGATTCCTCCATCCTCAATACACATGCGAGGTGGATGGCGGAATCCCCCAACTGGGACATTGTATTCTGACAGCAAGACACTCCACTGTCAAAATACACTGATCAGAGGCTGCATCCACAGATATAGTAAAGTCCAACGTTCCTGTTTGACAGAAGTTGATCTACTCCAGGTTGTGTTGAAGTGTGAACGGGGCACCTAGAAAACAATTGTGTACTGTGTGTCCTAGTGGTGACTGGTGCTCTTTCAGTGCAGAAAAACGCCAGTCATTTCCATTTGCGAACAGGCACAAAGGCTCCTCTGTAAGATCCATTGGCTATGTAAGCATTTGTATAGTTTACGAGCGTATGAAAGAAAATACAGAAAAATTTTCTCTTTTGGAATACACCTGTAACCTATACGTAACCTATACCTTTACATGCAGGCGTAATACACCAGGATTTGTTGCACAGGCCCAGTCGTCTGTGTACAAGGGTTCTAAAAACGAGATAAATTGTAACTAAGTGTTTTGAAAGCAGCAGCTGACTACAGTAGATCAGTGTTTATAGTTTAACAAATTCTGACCAGAAATATCCATTTCTGACAATCGGGGATGAAACCGCGGCTAATAAGGGTCAAGTGCCTCCAATGCACAAGTGTTCTCAGCCCTGGAATATTTCAGTGATAACACAATCCTGGTGATTGTGTGGTTTTGAGTCCCCTCTGCAATATACAAGCCCTGATGAAGTGGGAGTGTTCTGAGCCACTGAACCATACTGGCTGTTTTATGTTCTAAGCAAACCCTACTATTAAAAGATTTTGGACTTGGTCTGGCACTCTTTAGAATTTCCAGTGTCCAGTTGATGGCAGCCTCATGTTCTAGGTCAGGAATTTGTTAAAGTGCCTTCCCATGTTTGCGCACAGTGCAAAATATATATTATAAAATATATAGTGAATTCTAGAATTAAAATGTATGTGGCATTGAGACCATGTTATAAACACAGAGGTCCCTAATGGTTTCTATGTGTTTCCACATTGCATGTGCACTGGAGGTTTGGGGAGGGGGTTGTGTGTTGCATGGAGTGACCACTTTATTCCCATTAACCCTGCTGACTAATGTTTTGTGTTCTTTTGCTTTCCTAACCCACCTAACACCAGGAAGATGAGGAGGGAAGCTGGGCTCAGGTTTGAGCGTTTTTCACTAATTTACCTTTTCAGTTTCAATCACTTTTTAGCGCACAGAAATCGGACTCTCACATTTTCCTGCACTCTAGGCTAGCTTATACCCTGTCTTCACACATTTCAAAGAGGCTACGGCGTGATGTTTTCCCACTAAACGCAAATTTTCTCAGTTTCTAGTTAAGTTGTATTTTCATATGATTCGAGTATCCTTGAAAACACTTTCCATAGTGTCAGAGCTGAGCTCTTCCTCCTTATTTAAGAGATGAGTAGCAAAAAAGCTGCCTCTTACATATAATCTGCGTCTAGGGTTCAGAGCAGTTACTGAAAGAAGCAGTGTATGTATAGACCCAATGTAATCATGGATTGTTTTATTGCTGCTTCTTTTTAATTTATCTTACATTTTGACAGGGTAGGTACACTTCCATAGCTGGAAATATTAAAGTGACTCTGTTGCTCCAAACCTTGGGCAAAAGCAGTCCCCTGCAAAAAAAACAAAAAACAAAGGGCGAGATTTACACCCCATTTACACTTGTGCAACTTTGGACATCAAGTTGTGCCCCATGCTTTCCAGTGAACCATTCAAAAATATGTGACTTCAATTCGCAGCAACTTCAAAGTAGTTCATGCATTACTTTGGTCCAACTTTCATGCAACTTGAGGGCCATAGACTTCAATGTTAACATCATACCTGAATGTTTTACATGCAACAGTGGTGGAACAATGGGGTCCGACTTTGCAGAGGGACAACAAGTCACATCCAAGTCGCACCCATCCAAAGTTGTGCAACTTTGGAGTCTTACTAAAACTGGTGCACACAGAATCCTGGTGCAGCTGTGCATAGTAACCAATCAGCTTTCAGATTTTATTGTCAAAGCTTAATTGAACAAGCTGAAGTTAGAAGCTGAGTGGTTACTATGCACAGCTGCAAAAGTTTTAGTAAATCTCCACAAGAGTATACTCAACCCTCTGGTTACCTGTGTCTCCCACCTTCCCTTCATTGTAGCACTGCAGCCTTTATTTAGAATCTTCGATATTCAACATTTCTGGAAATCAGGTTCTTCTGTTCCCTGCTGAGCACTCTATGGTTCCTTCCACCAACTCCTACATCTTTCCAGGAAACAGCAGTGACATAGTATTCTGTAGATGGAACCACAGCCCATGGCATGGTCACAGGCATCCAACACTCCCAGAAGTGTCTGATACTGAAGATTCTGACAGAGTTGCAGCTCTCTACATGGAGAGTGTGCCTCAGATTGGTGTCTATACAATAAAAAGGTACAATCATCCTAATCATAGCAAACGGTATATGTATATGGCTAGGGATATTCCCTGCCATGTCCCAGATGGGGGGGAAAGAGGAATGGACTATCTCGCTACCCAAGGACTAACACAATTTATGTGATTAAAAAAAGTTTACGTTTTATTAATAAAATATAATAAAATCAGGACATGTATCCATACATAAAAGTAAAAGATAAGACAATGCTTGCAGTAGCTTATCCTTTTTTACAGCAATGGCTCTGATTGAGTGGTGATGCGCAGCAAATCCTCTACACTGCTTCTTCAGGCAGAATCAATTACTCCCATCTACAATACAAATAATACATCATAGAAATAACAAAGTATTAAACATACATTATTTTATATATGATTGGTAAACAGAAGACCAAAGTAAATTTTTTTTTCTAGGTTGTTGCTTACCCACGGAGCACCAGCAACCAAAAATAGTGACAATTGCAGGGGTACCCAAAGGTACTCCTTCCAGTGGACACCGGAGGCAATCCACAAGCACATATATCTAGAGCAGAGATCTATAGCAGAGATTCAGGTCGAGCTATAATCAAAGATGGACTGACCTATATATCAATAGAGTAGCCGTGTATTGCAACTTGGGGAAGGGGGAGATTTTTTTCTTGGGACCTCTGGGCACCTCACCAAGGTAGGTGTGGGCTACAAGGTCTCTGTGGGGTGTCAGTATCTCATAATCTGTTAACTTGCAGCCAGAAGTCCAAGATGCCTGAGAGCCCCTATGAGATGAATGATATTTGTGGAGTGACCAATTAACAACCAAATGGTGCAAGGACAATGCAACCAGAAATCGACATTTTTACTCAAGCTATATCAAAACAAGAGGATTTATCAAGAATCATCTGCATTAAGAGTACCGTGCTTCCCTGTTTAGTAAATGGAATCACTCACTTAGAGAATAGCTAGTTATATATGTGCTCAAGATGGTTGCGGTAATTTGGACAGGCAGTTACAAGGTAGTACAAGTAATGTGTCCAATGGCAAAATCCCCCCCATGTTGGCGGCTACCACATTGAGGGCTGCGCTCTCTGTGCTATTTATGCTCCCAACCCTTGCGAGTATTGTGACGTCGCCGGATCCACTTCTCTGCACTGTGCATGTGCCGGATTCCCGTGCATGCGTGTGGCCATTGGAGGATGCAGCCTGTCACTGACAGCTGTTATTCCAGCAGGGGGAGGGGGATACCCAAACTACTGGGACCGCCCCCACCCTAGCGTGTGTCCGCCATAGGGGGAGCCAAACACCACAGCCAGCTGCTTGGGTGCTGGTACTCTTAAGGCAACAAACAACCATGAGTGTATGCAATACCAATATATTATATATAATATATATATATATATATATATATATATATATATATATATATATATATATATATATATATATTATATGTGGGCATCAATTAATCAAAACAGCATGCTTAAACGGATATATTTTCGGGCACTAAGAACCAAAACATCTATAATTTTGTATCATCAGAACATGTTCACTACAGTTATAAGGAATAAAGGGAAAAGGGAGGGGAAAAATGGAGAAGAGGCAGGATATAACTGCACAGATCGAGCGGTTAGGTCCAAAATAGAATATTGTCAATAGGGACATAGTCTGTACTTATAAATGGCCCTGAACGTTCCTTTACAGGAAGTGTTTGTAAGCTAACACCTCAATTAGGCTCAGGGGGACAATGGCACTGAGTTCCTTGATCCACAGGGTCTCCCGCTGTAAGATCAAATGATCCCAGTCTCCTCCCCGCGGGTCTTTGGGTACCACTTCCAGGACCATGAACTTAATAACCTCAGGTTTAAACCTTTGATATAAACCAATGTGGCGTCCCATGGTAGTGAGCTTGCCGTTAGTGGAGTAGTAAAGGTGGTCACCAATCCACTGTCGGAGTTCTCTATTAGTTTTGCCGACATAGAACGCATTGCATAAACAAACCATTAAATAAACGACACACAAATGTGGGCGATATAAATCGTTCACCGTTGGAGTATGAAGGTAGTGCCCTCCTGGACCCAATGACATAGAGGGCAATGTCCGCAGCGAATGGTGCCTCGGGGGCCATCTTTATAGTGGCTGCTTGTTAAGTGATCCCTCAATGCGTAACAATAATAGAGGATATGATGGTCTGTCAATAAATGCCAGTGACCCGACTGGGTCATACGTAGTCTATTATAATGAGTAGAAAATTTGGTAATTACTTTTGCTGTGGCTTGTTTAGGCTGTGTTAGGATGTAGAGCAGAGATGTTCTGGTACGTGAGACAGCCCTGTCAAAGCCTTTTTTTCGAGTTAGTCCGCATATAGCCTTTCACAAGAAGTTGCTCACAGAGGGCATTGGCCTTTGCGCAGAGATCCTCCTCCTCCATACAGTACTGTCACAGCTGCAAATATTGGGCATACAGGATACTTCGAACAAGAGACCGGGTATGCGCACTTGAGGCATGCAGCAGTGTACGGCATTCAGCATCTGCTGACTGTTTACGATCAAGCTCTGTGCTGATTTCTCCATCGGGGTCTACAATGAATTTTAAATCCAAAAAGGTAATGCTTTTATGATCGAAATCATACATAAAATGTAGATTTGAATCATTATTATTGAGCAATTCAATAAAATTGGTTAAAAGTGTTTCTGGTCCAGTCCAGATCATAAACAGGTGTCAATAAATCTATGTCAAAAGAGGATGTGGGTTAGGAACAGCATGTATGTTTCCGAATACCAGTCTCTCCCACCTATTATCCTCCACTATTTTTGGTTGCTGGTGCTCCATTGGTAAGCAACAAAATAGAAAAACATTATTTTACTTTGGTCTCCTCCCATTTTACTAGTCATAGCCAAAATTATGTATGATTAATACTTTATTTCTATGATGTATTATTTGTATTGTAGATGGTAGTAATTCCTTCTGAAGAAGCGGTTTTCACTGCCAAACATGTATAGGATAATCAAAACAACTAACATGGGCACTCACATGAGTGTAGACAGGTAGGCCGCACACCCCAAAAGTGCAAAAAATTGTACGAGAACCCCCTAACGGGGCTTTAAAGCAGCCAATGAAATACAATATTGATGGTTGAAAAAATTCAGTTTTATTAATACAAAAAGTATATAAGTAGCATATTATAAAAATCACTGAGGATAAGTACTGACTATTCGAGTCAAGACATGATCTGAATGTGACATGCCATTACAATAAACAAAGCATACAATTAAACCAGGTACTAGGCACAATGCATTAAATGGCGACCAAGGTTATCTTAAAAGTGAAATTCTAAAAGGGGTAGCAACAGATATTGCCTGTGATACCATACATGTATGTGGAGCAACAGAAGTTGTATACGTAAATCCTGACGCGTTTCGACCCTTCCCGGGTCCTCTTCAGAGGATGGTTGCCCACTGTGAAAAGGTCAACATGTGTCAGACATAGCATCAAATCCAACAGTACCAAACTTATGTATGTGCACCATCTATTAGAGTTGCCTAGATCATATAGTTACCTATTATAGAAATTATGACGTTTCCGCGTGCAGTTTAAGCATTGTAAGTTGTTATATTTTTAGGTGGTGCAGTTTCTCTTTAGTTCCCCTGTCTCCCCCGTGTCGGAACAGCTCCCAGGAAAGCGGGCGGTGGGCCAAATGTGTCTTGCGAGGGATCACATCTATCAACCCCCATATAGGACGGGGAAGTAGAGGAGAGAGGGGCAACGAACAACCCGAAAGGCACCTAAATGGGTATACGTTATTGCCAGAAGTAGAAAAATATTGAGCGTTAAATACTGAGGAGCAAAAGGTCACTTGATTAATCCACACAGATTGGAAAATTTCCCAGCTATGGAGATTTATAGAGATGTTAGGACAGTGGGTATTTAACGCTCAATATTTTTCTACTTCTGGCAATAACGTATACCCATTTAGGTGCCTTTCGGGTTGTTCGTTGCCCCTCTCTCCTCTACTTCCCCGTCCTATATGGGGGTTGTTCGTTGCCCCTCTCTCCTCTACTTCCCCGTCCTATATGGGGGTTGATAGATGTGATCCCTCGCAAGACGCATTTGGCCCACCGCCCGCTCTCCTGGGAGCTGTTCCGACACGGGGGAGACAGGGGAACTAAAGAGAAACTGCACCACCTAAAAATATAACAACTTACAATGCTTAAACTGCACGCGGAAACGTCATAATTTCTATAATAGGTAACTATATGATCTAGGCAACTCTAATAGACACATAGTCACATTCAGATCATGTCTTGACTCGAATAGTCAGTACTTATCCTCAGTGATTTTTATAATATGCTACTTATATACTTTTTGTATTAATAAAACTGAATTTTTTCAACCATCAATATTGTATTTCATTGGCTGCTTTAAAGCCCCGTTAGGGGGTTCTCGTACAATTTTTTAACATGTATAGGATTTGCTTCGCATCAGCACTCTTGATGTAAAATATTATATGCCACTTCAAGCATTGTCTTTTACCTTTTCTGTATGAATACATGTCCTGATTTTATTCTATTTTGTTAATAAAATGTAAAAAAAAAAAATAAAAATGATCATATAAATTGTTAGTCCTTGGGTACCGAGAGAGTCCATTGGGGTATAACAGGGAATATTCCTAGCCATATACAAAGTTGCAGCTCTGGAACAGAGCAAAGGCAGGAGACACAAGCCACCAGAGAGGTGAGAGTATACTTTTGTTGCCTTTTGCAGGTAAATGGTTTTGTCAAAAGTTTGACGCAATGTGTGTTTTCTTCACAAAATGTGAAGACACTAAATAGATCAAGTCTGCAGTTTGTAGTTCTTACAAGGCACTTTTTGCCATAAAGCAAATGGAATTTTGGGGTAGGAAAATTGTTCTGTTTTGTAACCAGTTTTACAAAGGTTTTGCTCTTATTCTAGACCCTTGCATATGGCGACATGAATCATGAGTGGATTGGTAACGAGTGGCTGCCTAGCTTGGGCCTGCCTCAGTACCGAAGTTATTTTATGGAGTGCCTTGTTGATGCTAGAATGCTGGACCATTTGACAAAGAAGGACCTCCGCGGACAACTGAAAATGGTGGACAGCTTTCACAGGTAGGATCCACCACGTCAGGTCACCTTGTGAACTGTATAGTGAGGGGCTGTGAAAAGTCAGAAGTATGGAAAAAACATTTTTCCCAATTCTTTTTCCAATCAGGAATAGTTTCCAGTGTGGCATCATGTGTTTACGGAGGTTGAACTATGACAGGCAAGAACTAGAGAGGAAAAGAGATGAAAGTCAAAATGAAAATAAAGGTATTAAAGATATATTACTGCATGTTAATTGATTATGTTAAATAGTTTGTTAGACTTGATATTTTTTAACGGATACCAATACAAAAGCAGCAAGCATTATTACTGAGGAACAGCCAGTCTTAAAGGATAAGTTCACGTTTAAGAGCATGTTACCCCATATTTAAGATGTAACTTGCTCCTATACGCCCACCTCCCGGCACCAGTGCTCCCCACTCTGTAAAAGCAGGTGAGGGTTTTTCTCCCCGCACCCGCTGTCACAATTCTGATGTCACCCTGCCAATCGCGGGTGCAATGTTTTACAGCCTGCAGTGTAAAAAAAAGAAATGAACATTTTTATCTGCAAAATATATTTTTTTTCCCAAAAGGTGAACTTATCCTTTTATTGACCATGCAGCTTACATACACTGCTCAAAACAATTCGAGTAACACTTTGAAAACACATCAGCTCTCCATGGGGAAAAATATCATGCTGGATATCTATACTGATATGGACTGGGTAATGTGTTAGGAACGAATGGATGCCACATCGTGTGATGGTAATGAAAATTATCAACCTTCAGAGGGCTGAATTCAAAGACACCTCAAAAAACAAAGTGCATAAATGATGCAGCAGGCTAGTAATTTTGCTGAAATTTCAAACTCAAAATGGTACTCAGTAGTATGTATGTCCCTCACGTGCTTGTATGCATGCCTGACAACGTTGGGGCATGCTGCTAATGAAAGGACTGATGGTGTCCTGGGGTATTTCCTCCCAGATCTAGACCAGGGCATCACTGAGCTCCTGAACAGGGTGAGGTGCAACCTGGCGGACTTTGGATGGACCGAAACATAATGTCCCAGAGGTGTTCTATTGGATTTAGGTCAGGCGAGCGTGGGGGCCATTCAATGGTATCAATTCCTGTATCCTCCAGGAACTGGCTGCGTGCTCTTGTCACATGAGGCCGGACATTGTCTTGCACAAGGAAGAACCCAGGAGCCACTGCACCAGGGTAAGGTCTGTCAGTATGTTCAAGGATTTCATCCTGATATCTAATGGCAGTCAGGGTGTCATTGTTTAGGCTGCAGAGGTCTGTGTGTCCCTCCATGGATATGCCTCCCCACACCATCACTGACCCACCACCAAAATCAGTCATGCTGAACGATGTTACAGGCAGCATAATGTTCTCCGTGGCTTCTCCAGACCCTTTCACGTCTGTCACATGTTCTCAGGGTGAACCTGCTCTCATCTGTGAAAAGCACAGGGCACCAATGGCAGACCTGCCAATTCTGGGGTTCATTGGCAAATGCCAATCGAGCTCCATAGTGTCAGGCAGTGAGTACAGGGCCCACTAGAGGACGTCGGGCTCTCAGCCTCTGAAGTGGTTAAAAAAGAAACTTAAATAAGCAGAAAACTGCTTTACGACTGTAGAGCGGAGAGGGTTTAACTGTTTTAGGAGTCGGGCCTTGTTCACACGCATTAAGCGTACGCCTGCACGAGGGCTGTGTCTGCCTGCAGAAGCTGCACAGACACAGTTGTGCTGGGGACATGCACGCACCAACATGGATGTCATATTGGGAGCAGTTACTATGTCCATGCAGTTGCTATGTTTCAATTGATGTGTATGGCCTACACGGGGATGTACGGCACAAACAGACATGAATGCTTCAGTATGCCCATGTAAACTAGGCCTTGAGCTTCACTTTAGGTACAAAACAAGTGCCTGAAGGATGGTGTTAAGACTGAGGGTAAGACTGGAGTCCAGCTTTATGTGTCTTTAAAATGTCAGTGTGTGATTTTATACCAGACGCCCAATACCCTGTGTCCCCGAAAATAAGACCTAGCGTGATTGTCAGTGATGGCTGCAATATAAGCCCTACCCCCCAAATAAGCCCTACCGTGTTTCCCCAGAATAAGCCCTACCCTGAAAATAAGACCTACAAGGACTTTAACTAGGGCTTATTTGGGGGGGTAGGGCTTATATTGCAGCCATCACCGACAATCACGCTAGGTCTTATTTTTGGGGAAACAGGGTAGTACAACATAAAATAAGATTTTAGAACAAATAATGCAAGTTATTCTGTTTTAATTTTTTTGGTGCTGGTGTTTTGTTCAGTTAATTTTAGTATTTAAATTTTAGTATCATATTTTTTTTTTTTTTTCAGATGTCCTTGTCTGGAGCAATGACCGGGTTATCAATTGGATATTGTCCATTGGACTTAAAGAATATGCAAATAATCTTCTAGAAAGCGGTGTTCATGGTTCTCTGATTGCCTTAGATGAGACATTTGATCATACCACATTGGCTTTGCTGCTACAAATCCCCACTCAGAACACACAGGTAACTTGGATGAGAGGTGTAAGCACTCTTCACAGGGGGACAGATGTGCTGCAGCAGTTTCACCAGATAATTCTTCACATCCTGTCTCTTTCAGGCACGCACAGCACTGGAGCGGGAATTCAATAATCTTCTTATAAGAGGAACTGATAGAAGATTTGATGATGTAAGACTTTGGTTTTTATGCTATGCTTATGTTGAATATATTAAAGTGAATCTCTGCTTAATCAGCAAGTCTTGGTAAATATTCTCAAATTATTTTAGAAATTTGACTTGTATCTGCAGCTTTTAGCATATTGCACAATCCTAAAATACAGCAGGGAGATTATGGTCATCAAACAGGTAGTTCTTATGTATTTAAAGAGAAGTTCAGGAATACAAAAAATAATCCTACTCGCCTAGATGGC
Source organism: Aquarana catesbeiana (assembly GCF_042186555.1). Taxonomy (NCBI): domain Eukaryota; kingdom Metazoa; phylum Chordata; class Amphibia; order Anura; family Ranidae; genus Aquarana; species Aquarana catesbeiana. Next base: position 43,748,697 of record NC_133334.1, on the reverse strand, counting down.
TGCAGCACTGATCCTAGCTGCAGTTGTCCCCTGCTGGCTCTACACCCAGAGTGATCAAAAACACCCTGATCGCTCAGTTCTTGATATTCAGTCTGCAGTGACTAACAGTCATTGGCTGTCTGCTCTGGCTCTCCAACGCTCACTGGAGCGCCAAGCTGTGCAGGGGGTGGGCGTGGCTGACATAGTCTCCCAGTGACTCACTGGGAGGCTGAGCCAGCTGCCGGTCCAAACATCTGGGTGTATCCCGACTGTAAAGTCAAGATCTTTCCAAAGCCTGGACCAGCTGAGTGACGTCAGCCAACAGCGGGCTTTTGCAAGATGTATGTACATGCACTACTGAACACTGGGCGGGAGCTTAAAGCAGTATAATCCCAAAATCAAACATTTATTTCAACTCACACATTTTTAGGGGTGATGGCTGCAATATTTTTATTTTTTAGGCTTGCTTTCTTTCATCTTTGCCTGGTAATCCTGCCAGTAAGTTTTTTGTTTTTCAACAGAACAAGCTGTCCTGCAGATGGAGCACAAATCATTTAGCACTGACAAGTGCTTACCAGTGGTCAGCTTTTATTTGTCTAAAACCTTTTTCCTAAAAGGGTGTCTGCTAGTGCATCTAACACTCCCCTCCCCCTTGATTGACTATGCTGCTGTAGCAAGGTGTCTCTGTTGCTCCTTCATCCAGAGTGGGAGAACTCTAATACAGGAGTTATGTTACCGGCCAGATCACCAGGTGAAAACAGGAGACAAATCCTTTAAAAAAAAAAAAAAAAAAGAAAAAACGAATGCAGCCAGCACACCTAATGATTGGCAAGCTGCAATATATAAAATTTTTGGTTTTTAGTTTAATACCGCTTTAAATGTATGTAACTATCTTCTGGCTGTGGGATAGTATTATATAATTGTATTGGTATAATTAACTCACAACAGCAGTCCTAACTCCCTTCCCCTGGTGGCAGACTGCAGAGACGTACCACTGCCACCTGTGGGGAATCAGTGGTCCCTCTGCAGCAGTTTCACATGCCCCCCCACCTATAGGAATGTTTCCTATTCTCTTTTGTGTGCATGCCTCACAAATTCTTTCTTTAACCACTTCCCATCCGGCCTATATAATACAGCTGAGCCGGAGGCACCATTATCCCGGATGGATGTCCTGTGACAACCTCCCACTCACTGTGGTCCTCGTGTTCCCTAGGGGGCCGCACATCAGCGTGATCTGTGACCTACTGTGTCCACCAGACACAGTGGAACACAGGTGGTTGTGCTGGGCTGGCTCCGGTACCATGTGATCGCTCTGACCAATCACAGCAATCACATGTTAGTTTTACACAATGGCTTTAATTGATAGCCATGCATTGTGTACTATTGTGATCTCTATGATTGGTCACAGTTATCTTAAACAGGGCCAATCACATCGCACCTGTACCATGTGATAGCTGTAGCAAATTGCAGCTATCACAATTGTACATAATGGCACAAGAATGGATGCCAATCATATAAATGATTTGCTTATATAGTGCTCAGCAATCATAGTAAACATCTAATCACATCTACAGAGTAGTACAGTGTCACTATGGTCACAGTATGTAAAAAAAAAAAAAATTAATATACCTTGGGGTACCTACTTTCCAAAAAGGGGTCATTTTGGGGGATATTTGTATTGTCCTGGCATTTTAGTGTCACCGGGATTGACCAATTTTCAAATATATAAACCACAGATTTTAGACTATAACTTTCACACACAGTAAATAATTTATCCAGAATTGCATTATTTTTACCAAAGAGATTTGCAAACTTTTATAATAGAAGCTAAAAAATACCACCAAAAGAAAGTGATATCTCTGTCAAAAAAAATACAAATATTTAATTTGGGTGCAGTGTTGCATGAATGAGTCATTGGCATTCAAATCGTGACAACGCTGAAAATTGGACTGTGCAGGAAGGGGGTGAAAGTGTCCAGTATTGAAGTAGTTAAATGACATATTAACTATACAAAGAAGTAATTTAGGCTGTATATAGGGCCCTACATAGACCACAGTTCTATGGTCACATCTTCTCCTTTCTTGCTGACCATTTACAAAACGAAGTCTGGAGCTGTATGTATTTTGTGAAAGGTAAGGAGATACAGTGGGGAAAAATCATTTGATCCCCTGCAGATGTTGTAAGTTTGCCCACTTACAAAGAAATGGAGGGTCTATAATTTTTATTTATATTTTTAGGTGTATTTAAATGATAGACACAGAATATCAACCAAAAATCCAGAAAAACACATGATACAAATGTTATATATTGATTTGCAGTTCAGTGAGTAAAATAAGTATTTGATCCCCTACCATGCTCATGTGGTACACAGATTAGTCCTGTCAATTTTAAGAAGGTGCTCCTAACGACAGCTTGTTATGTGTATAAAAGACACCTATCCACAGAATCTTTCTTCCATTCAAACCTCACCATCATGGGCAAGACCAAAGAACTGTCAAAGGATGTCGGACAATATTTTAGACCTGCACAAGGCTGGAATGGGCTACAAGACCATCAGCAAGAAGCTTGGTGAGACGGAGACAACTGTTGGAGCAATTATGGAGCTCCATGCAAGATTTTGCCTATGGGGTAAGGATGATCATGAGAAAAGTGAGGGATCAGCCCAGAACTACACGGGAGGAGCTTGTGAATGATCTCAAGGAAGTTGGGACCACAGTCACCAAACTATTGGTAACACAATACGCAGCCGTGAATTAAAATCCTGCAGCACCCGCAAGATCCCCCTCCTCAAGAAGGCACATGTACAGGCTGAATCTGCCAATGAACATCTAAATGATTGGGAGAAAGTGCTGTGGTCAGATGAGACCAAAATTGAGCTCTTTGGCATTAACTCGACTCGCCGTGTTTGGAGGAAGAAAAATGCTGACTATGACCCTAAGAACACCATCCCTACAGTCCAGCACGGAGGTCGAAACGTGATGCTTTGGAGCTGTTTCTTTGCTAAAGGGTACAGGTCTACTTTTCTGCATTGAGGGGCTAATTCAAGGGATCATGTATTATAAAATCTTGGATGAGAACCTTCTTCTCTCAGCCAGAATGCTGAAGATGGGTCTTCTCTGACCCAAGACATACCACCAAGGCACCAAAGGAGTGGCTCAAGAAGAAGCACATTAAAGTCATGGAATGTCCTAGCCAGTCTCTAGACCTTAATCCTATGGATAATTTATGGAGGGAGCTGAAACTTCGTGCAGCCAAAAAACCCTAAAGGGGTTGTAAACACTCGTGTTTTTTCACCTTAATGCATCAAGGTGAGAAAACTTCTGACAGTGACCAACCCCGCCCCATCCCGCCCCCCCATTTTTACTTACCCGAGCCCCTTCATTCCCTTGACGGAGACACGCTCTCCCTCTCTGCACGGGGCCCTGGCTCTTGATTGGATAGATTGATAGCAGCACAGCCATTGGCTCCCGCTGCTGTCAATCAAATCCAATGATTCAGGAGGCGGGGCTGAGTCCGGCATTCCTGTCTATGGCCGCAAATGCTCGGGAGAGAGGGGCTCATGGCAGCACCTGGTCCCTTCCACAGCTCCCGGTACAGACAATTTAGACAGCCTCTGACTCCTCATCCCCTATTTTCCAGACTTATTACGATATTTGGGTGCACCTGCCCCTGAAGAATGGTATTATCCACGAAACGTGTTGGGCTAATTTGGATGCACTTATTCTCATGCAGACGCCCATACTCAATACATTATCTTGAGTTCTCCATCTACCATGTAATTTTCAATGTTTTTACTACATCCAGGATTCGTTCCATACCACACAGTGGTTACTAATGTTTGTTTCTATATATGGTCTGTAATATGTGATTGACAGTTTTATTCATTGCTGCATGTATCATGTCATTTTGTTATTTTGCCATGGTTCTTGTTTCACCAATAAAAACATGTTTTTGATATCTACTCATCTTCTAGCCATGTGTACTCGCCTCATTTAAAGTCCCAAAACCCCCCCTTTCTTTTTTCAGATTTAGGGATGGAGACGTGACCCATATGTCTCATTTAAAGTCCCAAACTCCCCCTTTTTAGTTCATATGATAAAAAGTATAGACCCTTCATTTCTTGCCTCTGCAGGGGATCAAATAATAATTTTCCCCACTGTAGAGGCTAAGATGCAACTACAGCATATACAGCTGAGAGAGCAGGGAAGAACAGCAGAAGCCGTACTTTCACCCGCATGTAAACAAGAAAATTTGTTGGGTGAAGAACAAAGTGTACATTATGGCAGGTTACTTTAGAAGAAACAGTGCTCAACTCATTAAACTCCTGTGGATGGAGTTTGGCTTTATATAGTTAATAATATTTTTGCCATTTTTAGTTAACTTTGTCAAATATGAAGTAATATTTGGAAAAGTTGACTAAAAATGACAAACTATTATTTAAAGCCCAACTCAAGCGCTTACACTGACAGGTTTTTTTTTTTTTTTTTAGGTTTTTAGGGCTAGTTGCTGTGACTTCCTTACTTTTAACTTACCCCTCTCTAGCGAAAAACCACTGATACACTCAGGAGAGCAGAGTCAAAACACATGATTGACTGAAGCTCATGCCACAGACAAGGGTCGGCTCCACACTAACAATACGGTCTTTGTTTTAGGATGATGATAAAAGCTTTCGACGGGCCCCATCGTGGCGAAAGAAATTCAGACCAAAGGATGTGCGAGGAATGAGTGCCGGCTCTGCGGAGACACTACCTGCCAACTTCAGAGTCAACTCTTCAATGTCTTCTCCTTCTATGCAGCCAAAGAAAATCCAGATGGATGGTAAGACTGACCGCTTCCTGTGTGCCGCGATGCATGATAGAATTGTGTGCCCTTTCAGTGCATGTGTTGCTACCACTTTGCTGACATTTTTCTTCATAACTTTCTCTTTACGCTACTATAGCTTGTTTCCTAAAAGTGTGTTGTAACCTATTTTGTTCTGTGCATTATGATCAGAAAATATAAGTTTTTTTCTTTAGGCATGTAAATATGTTGTAGATATTAATAGTTTGTACTTTTTTTTTTGTAGCCAGCAAACAGAGCTTTAAAGTAGAATTCCTGCCTAACACGAACTAGTCTTAAAAATGTCCCCCCCCCCCCCCCCTCATCCTACCTATGCTGACCAGACTTTGTATAGAAGAGAGAAAACGGTGTGTACTTGCCCATTTTTAGGCCACTCCGGTTCGGTCATGTGATCCGGCTCCCTGTGTCAGCGGTGGCTGAAGGGGAGGCCGTTCTGGGGAGCCCATGGGTGACATCACCGCTCCTGGATTTCTCAGCCGCTGAGTGCTATATCCTCTCCCCTGTAGCTGCCCTTCACTGACACAGGGGCTCACGTAATTAGACCAAAGCAGGCTGAAAATAGGCAAGTATCTTCTTTTTTTTTTTTTTTTTTTTTTTTTTTAAACTTAGGTTTAGTTAGTATAGGTTTTAGGAGGCGAGAGGGGACATTCTTAAGGCTGGTTAGGGTTCGGTAGGAATTCTAATTTAGGCTGGCCATACACAAGTAAAATTTTGTTCAAAATTTTCTATTTTACAAGTTTTCTATTTTCTAAACTTTATTGGGGGCAAACAGCATTCAAAGGAGTAGCATGGAAAGTTTTCTCAAAGGAATTACTAACAATGTATGTTTTTGTTTGATCATTCCAAAATTGAATGTTAAAAGCAATCGAAATACTTTTGAACGACATTTGTCAAGCCATTGAATGTACTGAGAATTTTCATACAAACTTTTAGCCGAAAATCTACTAGTGTATGGCCAGCTTTTGTCTCTGTTTTTACATGTCCTCCAGAGGCGTGTTTATCAGATGCTCGGTCTGATCAACATCATGTGTCTGATAGTTCTACCTGTGCTTCATCCTTAACAACCAATGAGTTTCTCCTAACTTAGCTGCGGCCTCTGACCACCCCTATCAGAAGGAAAGAGGTATAACTCCAACATACAGGGATATACAATGTAATACTGACACATAATTACACACATAGGTTGGACTTGATGGACTTGTGTCTTTTTTCAACCTCATCTACTATGTAACTATGTATACTTACTAGTTGCTAGGTGGTGAAACAGAGGCAAAGCAGCCAACTTTAGCTACAAGAGGGTTTTGCATGCAGTAATCTAAAATGTAGAAACACGAAGTAGTTACACTAACCCCTTCACCGACATGTAGCACAAGACCTCCCGATGTGTTCCTGAGTATCTCCTAGCTCCATAGTGTTTAAGACACCCAGAGCCACCCCCCAAGGCTCCTAAGGCAGTCTCCGTTCAGCTTCTCTTTAACCTAAGTTTGGGAAATAGTCTGAATACCCGGATTGAAAACAACCTTCCAACATGTACACTTGATTCTTTATAAAGGCTGCACACCTTTTAACCCATTTATCAATCCAGCAATCAGGCAATGTTGTCCTTCACCCATACAACATAAACTGCCTACACTATTCAGACAGGACTCGCATGAATGACGGGAGCATAGGGCAGCACTGGGGCGCTGGTCTTACTGGCATGCAGGACACAGAATACTAGTTGGAGTACAAGAGGAGTCTAGGGCAGGAAGGACCCCTATGGGTACCCACAGAGCACAAAACCGCATGCTCAGGGATGTCCAGTAATCACTGTGATGCTCAGATACATGCCATGAGTAGAATTCTGGTCAGACTGGGAAAAGAGCATGGACCTGAAAAGCCACCAGATGGCATCCTTAATTTAGATACTTCATACTACATGAGTACTTTCACTTTGAAAATCTAGCATTTCACCACCAACATCCACAACCGACTGACCAGGGCTATGACGGTGTTTTGTCCTGTGCAACTCCAAGTAGCCTTTACAATTTGGAATATGTACTGAGCCATCCCGTACTCAGGCTCTCTTTACCACCAATCTATAGAGCAGTGGTCTCCAAACTTTAACAAAGGGCCAGTTTGCTTTACTTTAGGGGGGCTCAGACTGTGACCAGTGGGAGTAGAAAATGCCCTAGAGTCAGTTGAGTACACAAGGCCCCATCTTTGGTGTCAGTGGGAGGAATAGTGCCCCATCTTTGGTGTCAGTGGGAGGAATAGTGCCCCATCTTTGGTGTCAGTGGGAGGAATAGTGCCCCATCTTTGGTGTCAGTGGGAGGAATAGTGCCCCATCTTTGGTGTCGGTGAGAGGAATAGTGCCCCATCATTGCAGTTAGTGGGAGGAATAGTGCCCCATCATTGTCGGTGGGGGGAATAGTGCCCCATCATTGTCGGTGGGGGGAATAGTGCCCCATCATTGTCGGTGGGGGGAGGGAATAGTGCCCCATCATTGTCGGTGGGGGGGGAATAGTGCCCCATCATTGTCGGTGGGGGGGGAATAGTGCCCCATCATTGTCGGTGGGGGGGGAATAGTGCCCCATCATTGTCGGTGGGGGGGGAATAGTGCCCCATCATTGTCGGTGGGGGGGGGAATAGTGCCCCATCATTGTCGGTGGGGGGGGAATAGTGCCCCATCATTGTCGGTGGGGGGGAATAGTGCCCCATCATTGTCGGTGGGGGGGGAATAGTGCCCCATCATTGTCGGTGGGGGGGAATAGTGCCCCATCATTGTCGGTGGGGGGGGAATAGTGCCCCATCATTGTCGGTGGGGGGGGAATAGTGCCCCATCATTGTCGGTGGGGGGGAATAGTGCCCCATCATTGTCGGTGGGGGGGAATAGTGCCCCATCATTGTCGGTGGGGGGGGAATAGTGCCCCATCATTGTCGGTGGGGGGGGGAATAGTGCCCCATCATTGTCGGTGGGGGGGGGAATAGTGCCCCATCATTGTCGGTGGGGGGGGGAATAGTGCCCCATCATTGTCGGTGGGGGGGGGGAATAGTGCCCCATCATTGTCGGTGGGGGGGGGGGAATAGTGCCCCATCATTGTCGGTGGGGGGGGGGAATAGTGCCCCATCATTGTCGGTGGGGGGGGGGAATAGTGCCCCATCATTGTCGGTGGGGGGGGGGGGAATAGTGCCCCATCATTGTCGGTGGGGGGGGGGAATAGTGCCCCATCATTGTCGGTGGGGGGGGGGAATAGTGCCCCATCATTGTCGGTGGGGGGGGAATAGTGCCCCATCATTGTCGGTGGGGGGGGAATAGTGCCCCATCATTGTCGGTGGGGGGGAATAGTGCCCCATCATTGTCGGTGGGGGGGGGGGAATAGTGCCCCATCATTGTCGGTGGGGGGGGGGAATAGTGCCCCATCATTGTCGGTGGGGGGGGGGGAATAGTGCCCCATCATTGTCGGTGGGGGGGGGGGAATAGTGCCCCATCATTGTCGGTGGGGGGGGGGGAATAGTGCCCCATCATTGGTGTCAGTGGAGTGAATAGTGTCCCAAGTGCCAGATATAGGCAAGCAAAGGACTGCATCTGGCCCCTGTGCTGGTTTGGGGACTACTGCAGATGGACGTCCTTCTCTTACGGCCAGATCCAGTGAAAACTTTTCTTTGGTCTCTTTTTACATCGATTATCCTTAAATTGTTGACTAACTTAAGACTATATACATTTTTCCAAACTGCTTCATTAAACAAAAGCTTTCCTTTTTTATAAAGCAAACTGATACGTATACAGCCAACATACATGTATGGGAATGGTTTTGCCTGTATACAAAAAGATTTCCAATTCAGCACAGAATTTCTTGTGATTTATACACTTCTGCCACACTGCATAGGCAGCTGGGTAATACCTATTCATTACTGTCCTTTTTGCAGCTTTCAGTGTTACCTGCCAGGTCATTGGGCAGCAAATCCGCAGTCTGATGTAGCTCAACTGCTCATGAAACTGAGACCTTTATTGACCATAGAATTCCCGAATAAATCGTTTTACAAGATAGTTTTGTTGAGAGTCTATCAGTATGTATTCAGCATACAGCTTTAGCTCAGTTGTTAGATGTTCCCAAAGGCTTATTAAGCAAAATGAGCTGCACATTATAATAAAGAATTCTTTGCCTGTTGCATTATTAATAGTGAGGTTCCAGGTTGACCTACATTTTATTAAAATGTTCAGAATGTAAACTTGGAACGTCGTGTCTGAATTAGTGTGACTGGTCCTCACAAGGTCTGATGCAAAGTGTGTGTATTGTGTGCAGCATAACCTAACACTAACTGCATGTCGTGTTCTGCATGTTTTTTTGTGATTATTAATAGGCAATGTGTCTGGAATACAAAGACTGGATTCAGCTACTATTAGGACATACTCCTGCTAACGTTGTCTGTTGGTGAGTTCTGGCCTGCATTCCGTATAATTCCAGGTATAGTTTGTGGTATCCATATATAAGGAGCTAGAAAAATTGTGAGGGTGGGGGATCTACATAAACTGGAGAAGTCGTGCATGACATCCACTTAGCTTCCAGCGTCCGCTTGTTAACCGCTTCAGTACCGGCCACTTTCACCCCCTTCCTGCCCAGGCCAATTTTCAGCTTTCAGCGCTGTAACATTTTGAATGACAATTGCTCAGTCATTCAACAGTGTACTGAAATTTTGAGAATTTTTTTCACACAATAGAGCTTTCTTTTGATGGTATTTGATCACCTCTGCGTTTTTATTTATTTATTTTTTTGCGCTATAAACAAAAAAAGAGCGTCAATTTTGAAAAGAACACAATTTTTTTACTTTTTGCTATAATATCCCCGATTTTAAAAAAAAGGATTTTTTTTTCTCAGTTTAGGCCGATATGTATTCTTCTTCTACATATTTTTGGTAAAAAAAAAATCGCAATAAGCGTATATTGATATGTTTGCCCAAAAGTTATAGCGTCTACAAAATAGGATATTGAATTATGGCATTTTTATTTATTTTTTTTTTTTTATTAGTAATGGCAGTGATCTGCGTTTTTTTATCAAGACTGCGACATTGCGGTGGACAGATCAGACACTTCTGACACTATTTTGGGACCATTGACATTTATACAGCGATCAGTGCTATAAATAGCCACTGATTACTGTATAAATGTCACTAGCAGGCAAGGAGTTAACACTAGGGGGCGATCAAGGGGTTAAATGTGTTACCTAGGGAGTTATTCTAACTGGGGGGGGGGGGGGGGTGGCACTGACTGGGGGAGGAGACCGATCAATGTTCCTATAAACTAGGAACACACGATCTGTCTCCTCTTCCCTGACAGGACGTGGATCTGTGTGCTTTACACACATATATCCACAGTTCCTGCTCTGTCACGAGTCATCGCGGGTGCCCGGCGGACATTGCGGCCGCCGGGCACTCGCATCAGCTCCTCGGTGACGCGGCGTTGTGAAGGTAAGGTCGTCATATGATGCCCACCCAGGATAGGAGATCCCATCTGCGGATGTCATATTACTATGGGCGGGTATTGAAGTGGTTAAGCTTTGAAAATAAAAGCTAGAAGCTGATTGGTCTGCTCCAGTTTTAGTAAAACTCTACACCCTCCTTGCACCCTTGTGTTTTTATAAATGCACCTTTCTATCCTTTTTCTTTAAAGTTGAACTTTAGTCAGAAAAAAGTCCCGCTAGATCACTTCAGGATGGGGCCCTACATAAACCACAGTACTATAGTTAGATCTTCCCCTCCCTTGCTGACTGGGCAGTAATCTGCTTGGGATGCATGACTCTGCACAATATAAATGTAAACTTCGTATGTTCCTGGCAGTTAGATGCATCAAAAATCATGTACAGTGTGGAAAAATTTTTATTTGATCCCCTACAGATTTTGTACATTTGCCCACTTACAAAAAAATGAGGGTCTATAATTTTTATCATAGGTTTATTTTAAATGATAGAAACAGAAAATCAACCAAAAAATCTAGAAAGAAACACGTTAAACAAATGTTTTCAATTGAGTTGCAGTTCAGTGAGTAAAATAAGTATTTGATCCCCAAGCAAAACATGACTTAGTACTTGGTGGAGAAACTCTTGTTGGCAATCAGAGGTAAGACGATTCTTGTAGATGATTACCAGGTTTGCACACATCTCAGGAGGGATTTTGGTCCACACTTTACAGATCTTCTCTAAATCCTTAAGGTTTCTTGGCAGCTCGAAGTTTCGGCTCCCTCCATACATTTTCTATAGGATTAAGGTCTAGAGACTGGCTAAGGCCATTCCATGACCTGCATGTGCTTCTTCTTGAGCCACTCCTTTGTTGCCTTTGCGGTATGTTTTGGCTCATTGTCATGCTGGAAGACCCATCCACAACCCATCTTCAGTGTTCTGGCCGAGGGAAGAAAGTTCTCATCCAAGATTTTACAATACATGGCCCTGTGAATTATGCTCTCATTGTGGCAAAGTCAGTCTGTACCCTTTAGCAGAGAAGCAGCCCCAAAGGATAATGTTTCCACCTCCGTGCTTGACTGTAGGGATGGTGTTCTTAGTCATGGTCCGCATTTTTCTTCCTCCAAACACGGCGAGTTGAGTTAATGCCAAAGAGCTAAATTTTGGTCTCATCTGACCACAGCACTTTCTCCCAACCCTTCTCTGAATCATTTAGATGTTCATTGGCAAACTTCAGACAGGCCTTCTTGAGGAGAGGGACCCTGCGGTTGCTGCAGGATTTCAAACTATTGTGTTACCAATGGTTTGTTTAGTGACTGTGGTCCCAACTGCCTTGAGATCATTCACAAGCTCCTCCCGTGTATTTCTGGGCTGATGTCTCACTTTTCTCATGATCCTACTTGCCTCATGAGACAAAATCTTGCATGAAGCTCTAGACCGAGGGCGATTGATGGTTATTTTGTATTTCTTCTATTTGAGAATAAGTGCTCCAACAGTTGTCTCCTCACTAAGCTTCTTGCTGATGGTCTTGTAGCCCATTCCAGCCTTGTGCCGGTCTGACGTCTTTTGACAGCTCTTTGGCCTTGCCCATGATGGTGAGGTTTGAATGGAAGAAAGAGATTCTGTGGACAAGTGTCTTTTGTACACATAATGAGTTGTCGTTAGGAGCACCTTCTTAAATTGACAGAACTAAATTGTGTACCCAGGGCTTTTCTTAGAGAACAGGTGCAGGAACACCCCCCTTCTGAGTCAACCTTCGTCTCTTTCCCCCTACCTAGCTCTGAGCACGATTTCTTGGTTTCATCCTCTATCCACCTCCCAGTATTGCCCCTTTTAGAGCATACAGAACCAAGTACCTTTTTGTGATACTAAGTAATTTGTGTGGAATTTGGTAATAACAAAGACCGTACAACAGATCCCCTGCAGTGGGCAGCAGTAGACCCCCCTGCAACAAAATACCACCCCAGCTACAACAGATCTCTCAGCAGCCAGCATCAATAGACCCTCTAGTATCCAGCATCAATAGACCTCTCCCTCAGCAAGTGACCCACCAGCAACAATAGACCTGTCCAGCAACAGTAGACTCCTCACACAAAAATAGACCTCGCCAGCGACAATAGATCCCTCAGCAGCCAGCATTAATATACCCTCCAGCACACCCCAGCACTCTGTGCTATTACATACACTCAGTACTGGAGGTGCCAGAACTGCGTTTCCCCACATTCCCGCTGAAAAAAAGCCCTCTGTGTACCACATGAGCACATACTGTAGCCAGTCTGTGGGAGCCAGAATACTTATTTTACTCACTGAACTGCAACTCAAATTTATAACATTTGTATCATGTTTTTTTTTTTTTTTTTTCTGGATTTTTGGTTGATATTCTGCCTCTATCATATAAATGTTAGACCTTTCATTTCTTTGTAAGTGGGGAAACTTAAGAAATCTGAATTATTTTCCCCGCTCTAAGTGCCTATTCTGTTTATCCGTTGCTTTCTATTTTTAGACACTGTGCCAAATTTATAGAGGCCAATCTGCTGACAGCCTAAAGATTAACTGCTGTTCAAGGGCTCTGGACTTCAGCAAAATGGCTGCCTCCAGCAAGGAGGAACAGGAGCAATGCTGGAGGCAATTTACAGCACACACTTATTTTGGTAGCATGATTAAACATGTTGAGTGTGTGTTTCTTGCTAAAGAACATTATTTTTATCAAGTTATGGATACATTTCCACTTTAAGTGATCCCATAAACCATTTTAAATGTTTATACTGTATATAGGGACTTTTGACGCACTATATATTGTATGATGTCTCAAAAGTCCATATATATATTGGAAGGTGATCTTTCAATTGGTGTTTATTGACAGGTTGCCTAGTAATATATTTGCTATTCAAGAAAGCCTCTAGTATGCTCTTCACTGAGCCTGGTTTTAAATAAAAGGTGCTCAGTTACCCTGACTTCGAGGTGATGGTCTACAAAGTGAAAGCCCCCATTTTGGTCACTGATGACTTCTCTCTAAACAAGGTGGGGCGGGGCAAGTGGGTCTTGGCTCAAGCGGCAGGGCTTTTCTTAGTAACGTAGTGGAATCATTGTAGGGGCTGCAATCTCCTATTCACCTGTAGGAGATTAAATGAGATAAATGTAAGATTGCAACTCTCAACTGTGTGCGAATCGGGCAGCCTCTGGTTTCCTCTTATCTATTTCATTTAGGAAAGAATGAATGATAGTTCTTGAAGTGCGTGTCAAACCAAAAACTTTTCCATGTTTTGAATATAGAGGGTAAAGATTAGAACTCCTGTTTGGATTTTTACTGCTTTCCAGGGCTCCATTAAAAAGATTTACCTTTACTTTCTGTTCTGCTACAAACTGTTTCACCAGACAGGAAGTGAGGGAAAAAAACACAACAGGGACACAGACAAAAATAAACATCTAACAGGACTTGTAGCCTTCCCCCTACTTTTATTTTTCCCCCCCGGTCATTTTATTGAGTCAAAATGTGTACAAAAACATGCAAGAAAATAAACCGAAAGAGACCTGCGGCTGCACCCTCATTTCTTACAACGTTAAACATCAGTTTATTACTGGTCATTACCTATTACAAAAATATTACAAACTCCCCCTACTTCACTAAGGAAAAACATTTTTCTTTCTCATCTATTGAGGGACACAGACAAACAAAAGAGGAGGCCAGCCCAAGATACCCCCTCCTCCTCCCATAATGCTTCAGTGTTTTACTTATGTCCTAGGAGAGTTGAACACCTTTTTCTTCAGCTTGTTTTGGAAAAATCTAACCAGTCTTTCCTAGTCCTTTTTTATTTCTTTTTTCACTCTTTTTTTCCTTGGATTCTCTACATCGACTTGAGTCAAGATTTCTCATTACGTTGTTGCTTGGGCTGGTGTCTCCATAGCAGCTATCCAGGTTTGCCTTTCCAAAGTGCCTGTGTTGCCATTTTAAGAATTCCCCTCTTCCCGTCTAGTAAAACGTTAGCAGTGAGGATAAAAACAAAGCCCCGAAAAGCAGTAAAAACCCCACAGGGGTTCTTTTCCTTCCCCAAGCTATCTAAACCTAAAACAGTTTTGGCTGGACATACAATTTCAATCATGGGAATAACTTTTAAATCATTCCATCTGAATGTACTCCTTTGTTTTCTTCCTTCTTGCAGTTTATCCACATTACTTCTACAGATGAATATGCAACACGTGAATTCATCTTGATTCTACATTTCCAGACCTGGCCGGCTTCCCTGTACGAATCGCGCTGTTCAGACACTTTGAGATATTTTAATACAGAGTTTTTAATTATCAAGTAAAAAATTATAGATAGAACAGATATTTTAGAATTTTACCGTTTGTTATTTCTGTTCACCTCTGTGAGAAAGAGAAGAAGAAAAAAAAAAGATAACTTTTATGTAGCTAATTTTCCATGTACGTTCAGTCCTTTGTATCCTTGTTCATCCTTATGTTTGTGGTTTGTTTGTTTTTTTTTTTGTTTTTTTTACCCGCTCTTCCCTTTTGAATGTACTGTAACTCCAGTTCAGTCCCGGTCACCAGGGGGCTTTGTAAATGATTCTAGCATTGTAATTTATGGGTATATTTCATAACAAACCTGACCGAAAAAGATTTGTATTTTTAATTGTATTTGTACAGTCTTAGAACATCAAAATGTGTATTTTGTCAGTTGTATTACCTGGTATAATGTTGCAGGTCTTCCCATCCTTAAACAATCCTTAGAATACATTTACCAAGTCAAAATCACGGTAATGCAACTCCACCTACTTCTTTGTTTTGGGTGGAGAGTATAGCAGTGTTCTGCCCTTACCGCGACAGGCTGAGATCCTCTTTCCACCCAATTTATTGGGGAGAATTCATTTAAGCTGCTGTGCCACTTTTCTGGCGTTAATCTCTCTTGTTAACTTATTGCGCCAGATTCATGAAGCATTTGCAGCACTTATGGTCCTGACCTGTACACCAAATTTCCAGTAGTTCTAAAATTCACCACTTTTACATTGTGGCGCAATGAATGCGCCAAATTTGAAATAAAATACCGACAGTTTATAACTTTCAAAAGTGGAGCTAAGTAAGACTAACTCTCTTTAGGCGTACAGAGAGAAAAACTGTCTCAGACAGTTTTAGTGAAAGTGTCTTGCATGCGTTCTGAAAAGTGGTGCAGCATTAAAGTACAATTCTAGACAGGTACATGAATTTGGCGCATTCTGCACCACTTTTAGGACACATGGGACAGTTTTTCAAAATGTGTCTGTCTTTATGAATACAAGGAGACTGTTGTCAGCCAGAGTAATTTTTTCTGATATTTCTATGGAGAAACCTTTACTCTGGCTGACAGCAGTCCCTGGAATTCATAAAGACTCACACAGGCAGATTTTGCAAAAGTGTCTCTTGTGTTCTAAAGTGGTGCAGAATGCACCAAATTCATGTACCTGTCTGGAAAGTTGGAGCATGCTGAACCACGTTTTAGAAATGCATGCAAGACATTTTCACAAAATCTGTCTAAGACAGTTTTTCTTTCTGTAAGTTTCCAGAGAGTTGGTCTTACTTAGCTCCACTTTCATAAGGTATGAACAGTCAGTATTTTTATTTTGTATTTGTTCCATAGTTCCTATGAGGAAACCACCACTACAGGGCCATAAATATTTAAGTTTGTTCTAGATCTTTCTTGTATGTACCGTATCTCTATAGAGAAGTCCAGACTGATGACTTTACTGGTTCCACCATATACCCAGACTGAGGAGGGTGGTGATACCAGGATCTCAGCCGGCTGTAAAGACGGGACATGAGGGTCAGTCCTTGTCTCTCTGTTCACCCAAAACTAAGAAATCTGATTTGGATGGGGTTGCTTCTTAATATTTTTGTTAACCTGGTTAGACTTGGAAGTTAAAGGATTAATAAACCTAAAACACAATTTTACTTACATAAGAGCGATCAATGACATTTCCCAAAATATGTGTAAAGGAGCTAGAAATTTTAAATAACTGATAACTGGTTCCTCTCCCCATTTTTACCATTTTTTTTAATGAACCTTACGGTGTAATATATTTTAAGTCCTGCTAAAGCATGTGACAAGATTTTTTTTTTTTTTTTTTCTAGTTCATCTTTGTGTTTTAGGTTCAATATTCCTTTATTTAGGGATATACAATCCTTTTTTTTTTTTTTTCTTTTTTTTTTAATTTGGCTAACGGTTTCCTGTTGGATATTATTGAAAAACAAGAAAAGCCATAGACAGCATTTTCTAATTGAATAAAAGGGTCTATCCTTTTTTTCTAAATTTTTCTGAACTACATTACTGGGCCTTTTGGACATTGTACAATATGATGCAGGCCCTTACTGCAGTTCTGGGACCAATCACAGCTCTTTAAGGAGATGTTTTTAGGCTGCCCTGATGCAGCTGTTTTTATACAAAAGGCCTTATCTTTTTGCGTTTTTGTGTTTTTATTTTTAATTTCTGTTTGTACCTGAAGGAAATTAACAGGACATGTTCGTTTTATGGTCCTGTTGATTTTTTTTTTTTTTTTCCTCCTTCATTGTATTGTTCAGGAAAAAAAAAGCTGACTATGAATCAGTTCTGTTTCAAATCAAGATGTATTATTTATTGCAGGTGACGTTATGTAAACCATGTCTGTTATTGTTTCTGCTTTTACTTTTCATGTATAAATTTGGATTCCTTGTTACATTTTTTTTTTCTAATCCTGTTTGTGTACTTGCTGATTATGTAACAATATATGTACAGTCTATGTACTTTTTGGACTATTTTTATCACAGTATTATTTATTGCTTTCTTTCAATAAAATACTGAAGCATTTTCCACTGCCAATAAAAAAAAAATAAACATTGCAGAACTAATGCTTCTTTGTGCGCAAAAGTTAAACTGCAGAATCAGCTTATTGCGTTGCTCCAGATTTAGAATTTTATTGCAGCGTTGTGGGATAATTGGGTCGCGTCAATTCCTTCTAAAAACTCTGAGATAAAGATTTGAACAAAGAGGTGAACACTGTTGGTCCTTTACAAAGATCAGATCAGCCAAGTCTTGGAGTATTGTCCTGTGTTTCTGAAACACGATTAACATTTAATGTTATGATTAGTAAATATATTTAGTCTTGCCATTACAGGCTGCAATTGGAAACCGTGAAGTTGCACACTTCTGTTCTCTTGTGGACTAAAGCAGAACTAAAGTCACTATACTCACCTCCTCTCTAAAGTCCAAAGTCTGTGAGGTGCCCCTCCAAGTGTTGCATCTTCTCCCCGAGTGCCGGTCTTCGGCCACCTTCATTAGCCAATGGGGTATGACATAAAACCTGTGTATGTGCGGGGTCGGTCATCTCAGCACAACAATATAAGCCGAGCTGGCACATGCACAACTGAGTGTACATGCCACAGAAAGCTGCGAGCAGGCAGGTAGGTGTATTTTATTGCAGAAGAGACATAGCATGTCTTTTCTGCGTTTAAATAGCCTGCCTTCTCATAAGTTATATGAAAAATGCGACCCATTTCACCCCCTACTGGGACCTAAAGTCTAATTTCAGCCAAAATAAACAGAAAAATCAGCACAAGTGACATAACGTAGTAGGATGTGGCCCTTATGTTGATGCCTCTTCTTTTTAGATCCGCTTCTGACCATGTACAGTTTCTACGAATGGAGCAGCTGGGTGGGCATAGTCAGGCTTTGATGCCAGCCCCTTACTACTGTTACACCCCCCCCCCCCACCCCACCCCACTGCACATAACGGAGAGGTGCCTGGACGGTGGATGATTTTACCTAAGGCCCTGTTCACACTGGTGCGTTTTTGCCACACAAATACACCTTCCCAGCAGGCAAAATTGCATGAAAAGTCCTAACTGTTCACGTCTGTGCGCTGCCCTATTTATCAGTGTGCTGTATTTTTTTTTTTTTAAGGTCCTCCTTGCTGCATCTTTAGTGCCCTGTTTGAAAAACACACTGCACATTTAAGTGTTTTTTTTTTTTTTTTTTTTTTATTGCATCAATCTTTTCCCAGGTTACCAAGGATGAAAATTTTAACACCACACTGGTGTGAACTTTAAAAGTAGTGGCTATAAAGTGCTTGTGGGACTGAAGGGGTTGGAAATACCACCATTCATGGTAAAGTGGGAAGAGGAACTGGGAAACCGAGAAAAAGATCAAGACGTGGGCAAAATACTTAGGATTACATATACCATGGCAATAGATAGGAACACCACAGAAACGAATTACAAATGTCTAGCACGCTGGTATTTAATACCTGATAAGGCACATAAATGTCAGAGGTTTCACGGCTATGCTGGCGGCGATGCGGTGCAGTGGGAACTATGGCCCACATATGGTGGATATGTCCAAAAATCAAAAGATATTGGAGAGAAGTGTTACAGTTAATTAAGGAGATCACCAATATTGAGATACCAGAGGAACCTTGGAGGTGTTTGTTTCATGGGGTCAGTATGCCAACTAAACAATACCTGAAAAAATTGGTGCCCCATTTTAATGCAGCCAAAAGTTGAATACCACGACAGTGGCAGGAGACAGAAAGCCCCACGATGGGGAGTTGGAGTAAGAAAATTAAACAAAACTTTTAATATGGAATATCTTAGGTTTTGTGGAGAGGAGGGAATGGAAGGATTTGATAACAAGTGGAAGGTCTGGAAAGAGTTTAGGCAGACAAGGAACTACATAGAAATGATGGGAGCAGATGAGGGGGAGAGGCTGGGAGACACGGCAGACGTTAAGCAATAAAAGGCGGGTAGAGCGAGGAAGGAGGGGGGGGGGGAATAATGACTGCAAATTGTGATGGTGATTGAAAAGTGTTTTTTTATCGTTTGATATATATTTGCCATAAAGAAAATGAATGAAGAGATTGGAAAAAAAAAGTAGAGGCAGTAGCACAAGGGACACATCCTACTGATTGTAAGTTATGTCCCTTGTGCTGATTTTTCTGTGTTTTTATTTTGGCTGCACATTAATCATACAGCAGCATAGGGTGGAGTGTCTCCATCACCTCTGGAAGAAGAATTTTTTTTTTTTTTTTTGTATATCAGCAGTGGGATCTGCAGTGTTGTGACTGCTACTTTTTAAGGCCCGGTGAGCTGACTGAACCTGGAGTTTGCTGGTACCTGTGGCCAAATGGAGAGAAGCTCCGTACAGTACCATGAATATGCAGGTGACCATCCTCATTGCTGACTTGTTTTTTTTACAACTGTAGGATCCAGGGCCAATTTCCTGATCTTGGCTTCACTACACAGTACAAAATCATTACCTTGACAAATTATTAAACTAAATCTTTTTCCACACCAATTGCAACTCTAGCATTCCTTTGTTTTAATTGTCTGTTTAGTGTTTAATATTTAAGTCACATTCTGGTCAAATCAATAAATATATTACCATTGTGGTAAATAAAGGAGAAAACTACATTTCATCTCCCTAGAATGTTTGTTTTACATCCCTCCACTCCCCCACTGAAAAATCCTTTTGGTCACTGGTGACTACTTACTCTGAAATGATTTAATCCCTACCCTGTGGTTCTACAGGTCAGGATTCTCAGTTGCAGTGACGTTGCACTCTCTAATTTCTCATGTCCTTGTTCATTCAGGACAGAGTCAGAGCTAGTGTACACAAGCTTTTGACTTTAGTTGAGATCAGTATGAGTTGTCTTTTATTCCTCTGTACAAGTCAACATAACTGGGTAGCAAAAACAGAACAAAAGTATCTGATCGACCACAACTGAATTTTGCAAAAGTTGCAGACAGGGATTTGTTTTTTTTTTTTTGTGGGAATGAGGTTTCAGGACTGCCAATCTACCTAGAGGTGCTATAAGAACCTTGTTTTATATAAATACAGGAGCCATTGTAAAGGCTCTGTTCAATCTGCCTGCAAGGAATTATGGTACACATCATAAAACTTAAATTCTAGGATTCCAAGTAGACTTTAATGTGAACAACGCTGAATTTGCAGTCAATTTAATGAATGTTACTGTTGCCTTGAGTTGCTTTTCAAGCAGATTAAGAAAGTTTAAGCTGCTACGACTTAGAATAAAACAAAGCTAACAAGAAAAATCTGAGACTGGAGGTGAAGACAGGATGGTTGATCTGGGAGCTCAGTGGTGAAAAGAAAATTGCAAAATATAAGATTATTATAACTGAATGGAATGTAGTTCAAGAGGTCATGAACGAGTGCATCAGCAAAAGATGTCTATATTCATGGCAATGGTTAGAGAAGAATGAGCATTAAGATTAACCTGTTCTGAGAGGAACATGGAGGTAACCACCTTAATTCTAGGTTCTTGGCTGTCTGGTTTATATAATTGGAGTTGCCGACCAAAAACCAAGCACACAGTGAAGTTAGAATTACTGAGCTCTATACACTGGTTCAAAGTCTGAATCAGAACATAATGAAGCCGTTTAAGCAGTATGACCTCAAACTTACTCAATAGAGGTTTTCTTTAACCTTTTCCTGCCTCTGTAGCGTATATAAATATATATAAAATCTCGCACACAGTTGGGTCCATGTATATTTAGACACAGGCACAATTTTAGGTCTTTTCAAGTATTTACCAAAACGTATAATGGATATTGGCTGAAAGTGCACACTATCAGGTTTCATTTGAGAGTATGTACATCTAAATCAGAGGAAGGGTTTAGAAATTACAGCACTTAACCACTTCAGCCCCAGAAGATTTGGCTGCTCAATGACCAGGACATTTTTTGCGATACGGCACTGCATCACTTTAACTGACAATTGCACGGTCGTGCGACGTTATACCCAAACAAATTTGACGTCTTTTTTTTCCCCCACAAATAGAGCTTTCTTTTGGTGGTATTTGATTATCACTGTGGTTTTTAGTTTTTGCGCTATAAACAAGAAAACACAATATTTTGTACTTTTTGCTATAATAAATATCCCCAATTTTTTATTTTTTTTAAATAATTTTTTTCCTCAGTTTAGGCCGATATGTATTCTACATATTTTTGGTAATAAAAATCGCAATAAGCGTATATTGCTTGGTTTGCGCAAAAGTTATAGCGTCTACAAAATGGGGGATTGATTTATGGCATCTTTATTTACTAGTAATGGTGGCAATCTGCGATTATCGGGACTGGGATATTGCGGCAGACAAATTGGACACTTTTGACACATTTTTGGGACCATTGACAATTATACAGCGATCAGTGCTATAAAAATGCAATGATTACTGTATAAATGTCACTGGTAAGGAAGGGGTTAACACTAGGGGGCTATCAAGGGGTTAACTGTGTTCCCTAGGTGTGTTCTAACTGTAGGGGGGGATGGGACTGTCTAGGAGGAGAGAGAGAGATCGGTGTTCATACTAACACACGATCTGTCTCTACTCCCCTGAAAGAACCGGGTTTTGTGTTTACACACACACAGATCCCAGTTCTCGCTCTGTCACGAGCGATCGCAGGTGGCCGGGGGTCATCGCGCCTGCCGGGCACTTGCTGCGGGCTAGCCCCTAGTGGCCAAAAGGTGAAGTTATGTAAGGTAACGTCGTTTCGCTCAGCCTTACCATTCTGCCGCAGGAAACTGCGGCAGCTGGTCGGCAAGCAGTTAAGAATAGCCATCCCCCTTTTTTCAAGGAACCAACAGTAATTGGACAATTGAATCAAAAGCTGTTTCATGGCCAGGTGTGGGCTACTCCTTCGTTCTTTCTTCATCAATTAAGCAGGTAAAAGGTCTGGAGTTGATTCTAAGAGTGGTATTTGCATTTGGAATCTAGTGCTGTGAACCTACATCATGCATTCAAAGGAGCTGTCCATGCAAGTGAAACAGGCCATTTGTAAGGCTTCAAAAACAAAACAAATCAGTCAGAGAGAGAACAACATTAGGAGTGGCCAAATCAACAGTTTGGTATATTCTGAGGAAAGAACGCACTGGTGAGCTCAGCAACATAAAAAGGCCTGGACGTCCACAGAAGACAACAGTGGTAAATGATCGCAGGATGGTGAAGAAAAATACATTCGCAAAATCCAGACAAGCGAAGGACACTCTCAAAGTCTACAATCAAGAGAAGACTTCACAAGAACAAATACAGAGGGTTCACCACAAGGTGCAAACCATTCATAAGCCTGAAGAATAGAAAAGCCAAATTTGACTTTGCCAAAAAAAAAATCTCAAAAAGTCCAGACCAGTTCTGGAAAAGCATTCTTTGGACGGATTAAACTAAGAATAATCTGTACCAGAATGATGGGAAGAAAAAACTGTGGAGAAGGCTTGGAACAGCTCATGATCCAAAGCACACAACGTCATCTGTAAAACATTGTGAAGGCAGTGTGTTGGCATGGGCATGCATGGCTTCCAGTGGCACTGGGTCATTGGTGTTTATTGATGATAAGACAGAAGCAGTCAAATTAATTCTGCAGTGTTTAGAGATATACTGTCAGCCCAGATTTAGATGAATGCTGATTTAAATACACAGTACAGATGGACAATGATCCAAAACACACTGCAAAAGCAACCCAGGAGGAGGAAAAGAACTGGAATATTCTGCAACGGCCGAGTCAATCACCTGATCTCAACCCAATTTGAGCATGAATTTCACTGGCTAAAGGCAAAACTGAAGGCAGAAAGACCCACAAAGAACAACTGAAGACAGCTGCAGTCTTTGGTAATGTCTATGGGTTCCAGGGTTCAGGCAGTCATTCCCAGTAAAGGATTCCCAACTAAATATTAAAAATTAACATTTTATTTATGATTATATTCATTTGTCCAATTACATTTGAGCCCCTGAAAATGGGGGGGCTGTGTATACAAATAGTTGCAGGTCCTAAAATTTGTACTTGATATTTATGTCTTGAATTAAAGCTGAAAGTCTGCACTTCAAATTCATTGGGATTGTTTTGTTTAAATTTTATTCTGGTAGCATACAGAGCCAAAATTATGAAAATTGTGCCTGTGTCCAAATATATATATGGACCTAACGGTATGTGTGTATATGTATGTATGTACTATGTATATGTGTGTATATATATATATATATATATATATATATATATAAAAATAAAATGCAGGGTGGATCTTAATGCCAAACCACCACACATACTGCATTTATGGGGGTCTGAGGCAGTGTGCTGGGAGTGTTCAGTGAGCACATTAAGAGGTCTTTGTAATAAGGTCAAACAGGACAGGCTCCTGATCATGTTAGAGACATTGCCTCCCTGTGTTGCGTTCCTCCTGGTACCTGAAACTTTTTTTTGTAGTTTTGGCTAGAGTATGAAAGAAACAGAACACCTGATTTTTTTTTTTTTTTTTATTACTTATACACCAGTACCTTCATTGATCGCAAGCCATTCAAATAAATGGGTCTGCGCTGTAACCATGTGTAATGCACATGGTGGTGCAGACTTATCGGGGTTCAAACAGGCGAAGAAGAGGGGGGACACATTGCCCCTCAGAGGCAAGGTCTTCTGCAAGTGCGAACAAGCTTGAAGTCTGCATTCACACCTGAGCAGAGCAACTTTCAGGTATTTTTGCTAACGTATACAAGCATTTTGGAAGCTTAATTTATTTTAGTATTAGCCAATGGAAGGAATTAGGGCTAAAAAAAAAAAAAAAAAAAAAAAAAAAAAAAAAAAAAGCCTGAACTACACCTTCAAAACCCTCCATTCCAGCTCTTATAGACATTTCCATTGAATAGTATGGGGTCAAAAAAATCTACCTCAGAAGTAGCTCACTCATGTACCTTTTGGAGCAACAAGCATTGAGGTACAGGCGTCTGAGTGCATGATGATGAGTTTTGAGTTGCTATCGGCAGTCCATATCCCGGGAGTAGAGATCTGTCCAGGGGAATGGTCCTTACACCCAGGGGTGTGTTCCAGGAAATTTGCCAACGTTGGGGATGGCCAGAGGTAGACCTACTGGCATCCAGGTTCAACAACATGCTACAGCAGTTTGTGCCCCGATTACCTCGGGTAATCGGAGCAGATGCTCTGGTAGTTTCATGGAGCCAGTACTCCCTGGTTTATACTTTCCCTCTGATCCCTCTCCTTCCACATTTGTTGTGCAGGATTCGGAGAGAGGGGGTTCAGTAATTTTGGTGGCACCAGCCTGGCCCAGAAGGCACTGGTTCCTGGAGATTGTGAGACTGACGATAGACGGGCCATGGACGCTTCCACGTCGCCCCAATCTACTGTCTCAAGGTCATATATTCCACCCCAATTTACAGTCTCTAAATTTGACGGCATGGTTATTGAAGCCAGGGTATTTAAGGACCGTGGCATCTCTGGACCAGTGGTGTCTACCCTAGTGAATGCTAGAAAAGCTGTCACTAGGAAGATCTATCATAAGGTCTGGAAGACTTATATTGCTTGGTGTGAAGCCAAAAAATTACATCCTCGGAAATACGTGATTGGGAGAATTCTCTCTTTTTTACAGTCAGCTGTGGAAATCAAATTGGCTTTGAGTACAATCGGAGTTCAAGTTTCGGGCCTATCCGTATTCTTCCAAAGGCCTTTAGCCTCCCATTCACTTGTCCGAACCTTTATGCAGGTGACAACTCGCATGCTTCCCCCATTAGGTCACCTATGTGTCCTTGGACCTTAAACCTGGTGCTGTCTGTGTTACAGAAACAACCAATGGCTCCCACTGCTGCCTCAATCTCCAATGAAAAGAGAGAGCAGCCGCTCTCAGGCACAGCACTGGATCAACATCGGGCTCACGTAAGTATAAAGGGGGGGGTTTACCTTAATGCAGGGAATGGATTAAGATAAACACCGTCCACCTTCAGAACTGCAGGCAGGCTCATTCATCTGAATGATGTCTGTTTTTTTTTTTGTTTGTATGCATTGTTTTTTGTAACTTAGCACACCACAACGCACAGTACTATGCATTGGGATGCCATTAATATAGAACTAATGGCAAATTTTTCATTTTGCCCACCAATACTGTTTTTTGTTAGGAAAAACTGAATTGCAGTCAATGAAATATCTGTGTTTCAGAAATTCCATGCTGTTTTTAGCTCAGTTCCTGAGCGGTTGACTTTTTGCAGTGTCTGTCACCAGTTACAGAATCGCCACCTTCAGTAACTACCCATGTGGACTCTGTCATGCATAGGGGCCTCTGATGTATAAAGACAACTATGATGTGATGGGAGGCCTCTGATATATAAGCTCAACTCTGATATGGGGGGGGGGGCTTCTCCATGTATAAGGGACCTCTGATGTATAGGGGTGACTCTAATATGATGGAGGGCCTCTGACATGAAGGGAGGACATATGATGTGATGAAGGGATTTCTGATGTGATGGAGGACCTTTTAATGTGTAGCGAGGAACTCTGATGTGATGGGCAGACCTTGGATGTGCTGAGGAGACCTCTGAAGTGATGGGAGGTCTTCTGATGTGATGAGGAGATCTCTTATGTAATAAGGGGACTTCTGATGTGTTGAGAGAACCTCTGGTGGGATGGGAGGACCTCTGATGTGATTGAAGAACATTTGATGTGATAGGAGGAATTCTGATGTGATGAAGGGAGCTCTGATGTGGTGAGGAGCCCTCTGATGTGATAGGGGAAGGGGAGGCACCTCTGATGTGATGGAAGAACATCTGATGTTATAGGAGGAGGAACTCTGATGTGGTGAGGAGACTTCTCTTGTGATGAAGGGACCTCTGGTGTGATGGGGGGACTTCCGATGTGATGAGGAGATCTCTAAAATGAAGGAGGACCTCTGTTGTGATGGGAGGAACTCTGATGTGATGAGGAGCCCTCTGATGTGATGGAAGAACATCTGATATTATAAGAGGAACATCTGATGTTATAAGAGGAACTCTAATATTATGGAGGTTCTCCTAATGTGACGGGGGGACCTCTGATGTGATGGGGAGACTTCTCGTGTGATAAGGGGACCTCTGATATGATGGGGGGGACCTCTGATGTGTTGGAAGAACATCTGATGTGTTGAGGAAACTTCTTGTGTGATAAGGGGACCTCTGATGTGATGGAAGAATATCTGATGTTATAGGAGTAACTCTGATGTGATGGGGATCCTCTAATGGGATGAGGTGACCTCTGATGTGATGGGGATCCTCTGATGTGATGAAGAGACCTCTGATGTGGTGGGGAGGGGACCTCTGGTATAATAAGGGGACTTCTGATATGGTGAGAGACTGAGAGGACCTCTTGTGTGATGGGAGGACCTCTGGTATAATAAGGGGACTTCTGATATGGTGAGAGACTGAGAGGACCTCTTGTGTGATGGGAGGACCTCTAAAATGACGTGATGAGAAAACCTCTGATGTGATGGAAATACAAAAAAGATGCCACTGCCCCCATTTATAGCTGGCCTTCGCAGTAAGCAGCAATGGACGGCTATATAAGGTATAAACAGGGCCAAGGATAAATCCAAGGGAAAAAAAAAACAAGCTTACTTACTGACCAGCTCGCAGACAACCAATTAAACCTGTCTAACAGTATGCGTTAAAAGCAGGGGTTTAGTCTGCACACATTTGCAAATGCATGCGTAAGCAACAGAGCCTCGTCACGGCACCCTGGTATCTATGGTACCTAACACTAACTTATAAGTGTCCCCACAGTGGAGGCACATGCATTCTGATGGATAGGTGAGAGCAGGTGGACTCCTGTACCTTCTTAAAGGTACAGGAGCACACTGAGCATCCAGCATGTAGCTCAATGGCTGCGAAGGTGTCAGCGCATTGCCTGACCAATATACACCACAGTGATACAAAAAAGATGTGATGGACCTGCACTTAAAAAAAAGGTTGAGAAATGCTGACTGTAGACAGGAACATTGTAATCATCTAATCATCTACAGCAGTTACAAATCACTGGAGGTAAGAAGTAGAATTGTAGTTGCTACAATGTGACCTGACCCTGGGCTTCCACCTATACTCCTCTCAGGAGCTCTACATAGTTATAATGTATCAGATGGAACAGACAGGCCTCTTGCACACAGGATGACAAAAACACTGCTTTTATCTTCTGCCTCTAAACACCCCTCTATGTTATCCTCTGTCCATACACACCTAGGTGTTTAGAGGCAGAAAAAAAAAAAAAACACACCACCAGCACATTCACGAGAGGAGCGTTTAGGCAGAAAGAAATGTGAAACGTTCATAAATGCACAATAATGCCAAAGTGTTTAGGTGTGTTAAAGTAGTCTAATGGCCAGAATAAATTTATATACTGGCAAAATGGGCGTCCGCAGGAGCGAGCAAGTTCCCCCCCTGGAATCGTCAAGGTGTTGCAGCACCCGGCAGGGTCCGCTGCGGCCGCCACCACGCTGCAGGCTTTTTTCTAAGTTCGCAGGCTGCTCTCTGAGACTCTGACATCGATCATCTGACGTCCCCCCCCCCCTCACCCCGGCCCGATTATCCAATGTGATGCTCATCTCGGCCGCTCCACACCAGTCATTGGCTGCCAGTCTGCCAGCAAGACTGCGGAGGGGCGTTTTTATATATAATAATATATTGCTTTGCTTGGAAAGTGGGGCAGCTGAGCTGAGCTATCATTGCAATTTGCTGGAAAGATAAGTGTGTGTACAGTTTCTTCACTTATCACTTTGTATTGGATTGAAAGCATGGGCGTCCGCAAGGTTACTCAGGAGGCTGCGTACCATACCCATATAGCCTAGAGAATGTACATCTTTTTACATTGCCATACATCTGTTGTGGACATATTTTGATCTTGATGAAAACAGCTATACAGTGACAGTATGAAGACCAAAATATGGCCACAACAGATGCATTGCAACGTAAAAAGATGTACAACCTCTAGGCTATATGGACATGGTAGCCGCCGCCTGAGTAACCTCCAATACAAAGTGAAGATGAATTATCTCTTATATAACACACATATATATTTCCAGTTGAAAGATTTTCATGAGATTGTCGAAAAGGGGCGGAGCATGGGTGGCCTTAAAATGATGCCCCCCCACCCTGAAAAAAGTTCTGCAGACGCCCATGACTGGCAAACAGAAAGTATTAATGCCAAATGAGTAAACACACACATAAACATGCTGCAAAATGCAGAGCAAAGGCATCCAGAGGAGGAAAATAAAAGTCCTCTGAACATGAGACCAAAACACCCCCCAATGGTGTATGGGCTGCGCAGGAGGGAGGATACAGAACACGTTTATTATGTGGGGGGTCACACGCACTTAAGGCCCCTTTCACACTTGTGTACAACTTGTCCTGCCAATTGGGACTGCAAAGTTACATTACAAGTTGTACCCCAGTGATTTCCAATGAGTACCATTCACATCTGTGCGACTTCAAAGTAGTCCCTGTACAACTGTGTTCTGACTTTGATGCGACTTGAGGTCCATAGACCTCAAGATTACACAGGCATTGCTTCAAGTCGTGTCAAAATTGCACGACTTTCAGATCGCACAATGGGTCCTTAAAGTGATTGTAAAGGTTTGCGTTTTTTTTTTTTAAATAACAGACATATCATACTTACCTCCACTGTGCAGCTTGTTTTGCACAGAGTGGCCCCGAACCTCGTCTTCTGGGGTCCCCCGGCGGCTCTCGTGGCTCCTCCCCGCATCGTATAACCCCCTAGGAGAAGTGATCTACGGAGGGGTTACCTTGCGGGGGGGGGGGGTGCTCCCGAGTCCAGCATTTGCGTCCTTAGACATGAAACACGAAACACCTCCCAGAGAACATATTTAACCCCTTGATCGCCCCCTAGTGTTAACTCCTTCCCTGCCAGTGACATTTATACAGTAATCAGTGGCTATTTTTTAGCTCTGATCGCTGTGTAAATGTCAGTGGTCCCAAAAAAAGTGTCAAAAGTGTCCGATCTGTCCACCGCAATGTCGCAGTCCCGATAAAAACTGCAGATCGCCGCCATTACTAGTAAAAAACAATAAAAAAAATTAAAATGCTATAAATCTATCCCCTATTTTGTAGATGTGATAACTTTTGCGCAAACCAATCAATATACGTTTATTGCGATTTTATTTAATAAAAATATGTCGAAGAATACGTATCGGCCCTCGTTTTTTTTTTTGGGGGGGGGGGGGTATTTAGTATAGCAAAAAGTAAAAAATATATATATTTTTTTTTTTTCAAAATGGTCCCTTTTTGTTTATAGCACAAAAAATAAAAACTGCAGAGGTGATCAAATACCACCAAAAGAAAGCTCTATTTGTGGGGAAAAAAGGACGTCAGCTTCGTTTGGGTACAACGTCGCACGATTGTCAGTGAACACGCTCTGTGTCGTATCACAAAAAATGGTCTGGTCATTAAGGGGGGGAAATCTTCCGGTCTGTAAGTGGTTAATTAATGCCCCTTAGAAGTGCAGCGCTCGCTTATGGGCTGACAGCACGCTGACACCTGTAGTCCGCCCATCCCGCCCGCAGCGCTGTGTGTGGGTGAGCGGTACAAACTGCGGAGGTGATATACAGAATACAGGGCGCGCCCCGCCCACCTCGCACTGGTCATGTGACCCTTTCCACCTGGGATCAGCGGCCGGGATAATCACGTGACACTGGTGACGTCAGCTCGGGAGAGACAGGAAGTGGGATCCCTGACACCCAGAGACACCTCCTTCCTACAATCCGGAGAGGAGCCGACCGACACCGGGAGAGGTGAGAGGGAGACCGGGGCTGGCTGTACTACGGGGCTTTTCTACACCCCCTCCCCCTTATCTATAGAGCTATACACCCCTCCCCCCCTTATCTATAAATCTATACACCCCTCCCCCATTATCTATGGATCTATACACCCCTCCCCCATTATCTATGGATCTATACACCCCTCCCCCATTATCTATGGATTTATACACCCCTCCCCCATTATCTATGGATCTATACACCCCTCTCCCATTATCTATGGATCTATACACCCCTCCCCCATTATCTATAGAGCTATACACCCCTCCCCCATTATCTATGGATCTATACACCCCTCCCCAATTATCTATGGATCTATACACCCCTCCCCCATTATCTATGGATCTATACACCCCTCCCCCTTATTTGTGGATCTATACACCCCTCCCCCTTATTTGTGGATCTATACACCCCTCCCCCTTATCTGTGGATCTATACACCCCTCCCCCTTATCTGTGGATCTATACACCCCTCCCCTATATACCAGGATCTGTATACTGTCTGCACACATACCCCCCCATCCCCTCTGTCCCCCCACCCCCTCTATATACACAAGGACTACACACCTCTCCCCTGATCATCCCAACTCCAGTATATCCTTCTGTTCTCGGCGGGGGAATCTGTTGATCTCCACTGAGCAGGCGGATGAGGGGTCCATCTCTGATCACTGTGCTGAGACTGAGCTGTCAGAGCCCCCCCCCCCCCCCCCCGCTCTCCTCTGTGGGGCGATCAGATTAAAATGGACAAGCAGTCCCCATAGTGGGGGGGGGGGGGGGGGGCTCTGACAGCTCAGTCTCAGCACAGTGATCAGAGATGGACCCCTCATCCGCCTGCTCAGTGGAGATCAACAGATTCCCTCCGATGAGCAAATCTGAGTCCGCTGGGCGGACCGCCCGTGTGACAGGACCCTATGGCTGGCCATGCAATATACAATCGTCCTGTACAATTCTCCTTTAGATTTATCAAAATCGTATGATATGAGGTCACACCTGAATACTTTCTATTTGTATGTCATCAGGCCGGCCTTCGCATTACATAACTGAAGGTAAATCTAAAGGAAGACATTTGTATAATGTATATCCAGTGTCACACAGTCTTTAGTGTGTATAAGTGCAGTGTGAACAGCAAGCCTGACATTGCACCCCTCATCATGGATGTGATGCTTTCCAGACCCCTGCAGGAAAAAAATAATAAATGCAGATTTTTCTCCTGCAAAAATATATGTACATTTATTTTACTTTTTTTTTTTTTTCTTGAAAGGGGAGCTTATCCTTTAAAGTGGCAATCGGTAAATGTTGCGGAATGCAGATCCTAATAGTAGTGCTGATGAGCCCTGCAGCTTCCCTGCCATACCTTCTGTTTGAAAGCTGCAGGGCTTCTAAATGAGCTCACCAGCGCCCTCTCTGTTCATTCACAACTACAAGCCGTCAGCCGCAGTGGATGATGGTACTTGTAGTTCAGCAGCCTCCTTAACATGGCAATCGGCACTCCCATTAGGATCTGCGTTCAATATTTTACAAACTGGAGCTGAATAGACATTGAAAAGGCTTCAAAAAAGCTTGCTGAAAGCTCTGCGAATGCTTTGTGAAAGCTTGCTGTTCACACTGCTCTTCTACAAGGAAACGCTCCCTATCCCCCCCCCCATACACTGAACACTCTGCTTACCCAAAAACAGGTCATTGCACTTCCCAATAAACCCAAACCTCACTCACCTCCCACACTCTGCTTTGTTTCCAGTTTAATCATCATTCTCTGACTGGCAATCTTTCATCCCTGTATAAACGCAAAACCCTAAACCTTCCACTGCCGTCCTCATGAAAACCTTCCCCGATTAGCTCTTGTACTTCACCTTAAAGGCCACAACACACACAACACATACAACACACACCCCACTGCAAGTTTTGTTTAGTTGGGTTACAAAATGGTTCAACTAAAGCGTTATTAAACCCAAAGGCAAACATTCGTTATGTTGCAGTTTACCAATTCTTATATGTGATGGCTGCATTAGTTTTCCTTTTTTTTTTTTTTTTTTTTTAGTCTTCTATTTTCTTATCTGGTGATCCTGCCAGTAAGTCTGTTTTTCAAAAGAACAGGCTGCCCTGCAGATAGATGTAGCAGTTAGAGGGCGTGAGACAAACCATTTATCACTGACAGCAGTGCTTACAGTGATCAGTTTTTTACTCATTTATGTAAAACCTTTATCACAAAGGGAAAAAAAAAACTGTTTGCAATAACTACTTAAAGCCGAGTTCCACCCAAAAATGGAACTTCCACTTTTCGGAATCCCCCCCCCCCCTCCTCCGGTGTCACATTGGGCACCTTTCAGGGGAGAGCAGATACCTGTATAATCCCAGGTATTTGCTCCCACTTCCGGGCATAGATATCAGCGGATATCTACGCCATATCCGGCGCCTCCTCTGTCGTAACCCCCCCCCCCCCACTGTCTTCTGGGAAACACACGGGTCCCAGAAGACGACAGGGACCTGTGGGATCGCGCAGCGAGTCTCGCACATGCGCAGTAGGAAACCAAGCTGTGAAGCCACAAGGCTTCACTTCCTGATTCCTTTACTGAAGATGGCGGCGCCTCCACCTGAGAGCCGAGGGACAGATCGGCTTCGGGTGCCGACATCGCGGGCGCCCTGTCAGTTTTTTTAAAAGTCAGCAGCTGCAAATAGTGGAGTTTGGTTTAAATTTGTTAGTGTATTTAAATTTGCTAGTATTGACAATACTGACAATGCCGCTGGCCAAAGGTGTCACTGCTGCTCCCCCATCCAGAATGCTCTAATACAGGGGGTGTGTTACCGGCCAGATCACCAGGTGAAAACAGGAAAAAAAAAAAAGCCTCAACAAAAAAGAAAAACCTAATGCAGCCACCACCTCTAATGATTAGTAAGCTGCAATATATAACATTTGTGGTTTTGGGTTTAATAACTCTTTAAGGATGGCGATGAGTACAATGCACATAAATCCCAATTCAGTTGGGTGACAAGATGAGATTATTTAACTTAAATGATAGGTTCACCTTTCAGAGCAAGTTATCGTGTAACAAGCTTCAGACCTGCCTCCCGCACCCACAATCCCCCCCTTCCTTGCGACAGCAGACAGGGGGCATCTTTTCCCCGCACCCGCTGTCACATTTTTTGAAACTAGCATGGCCATGCAGGGCTCCACCCACATGGCTGCATCATTCATTTATAGTAATCTGTGAATGAGAGAACTACAAGTACCATCAGCCATTGTTGCTGACAGCTTGTAGTTCTCAGTGGACTGCCTGGGCGCTGATGAGCCCTCTTGTAGTTCCTTCACAAGCCCTGCAGCTTGTATACAGTCGGCCGTATCAGAGGTATGGGCTGAAAGGTGCAGGTTCCTGGTGTTGTACCCCTCATCCACCGATCACGGGGTGCAATGCTTTGCAGGCTTCTGCAGGAAAAAATAATAAATGTACATATTTTTGCAGGGGGGAAAAAAAATTGCATATTTTAAAAAAATTGCACTTTACGTGTGAGATCAGTAGGAGTTCCCATTACCTGCTTCATTGATGGGGTTACAGTTTGCACCTTTTCTTGTTAGATGACATTGTTTTAATCAAGATGAATCAGTAACCAAGTCACCTTCCCCTAAATACAGGGATCTAATTCAGGATCCAGTTTTCTTATGCCCCGTACACACGATCGGACTTTCTGACAACAAAACCGTGGATTTTTGTTCGAAGGTTGTTGGCTCCAACTTGTCTTGTATACACACGGTCACACAAATGTTGGTCAACAATTACGAACGTAGTGACGTACATGATATCTCCATTACGAACGCTAGTGGTATCTCCGTCTCGTACTTGATTCTGAGCATGCGTGGACTTTTGTCTGACGGACTTGTGTACACACCATCAAAGTCCCACAACAAACGTTTGTTGGCAGAAAACTTGAGAACCTGCTAGCCAACATTTGTTGGCGGAAAGTCCGCCAACAAATGTCCGATGGAGCGTACACACGGTCGGACTTTCCACCAACAAGCTCACATCCAACATTTGTTGGCGGAAAATCCGATCGTGTGTTCGGGGCAATAGACTTACAAGGATTTTTGAAGCATCTACAGAAATGTATTGCTTGCTGATGAATCAAACTGCTTTCTATAGCATGAGCTGCTTGTGGTAGCCCATTGTCTAAACACCATTTTAGTAATGCCATTGTGCCTCTTAAAATAGTTTTGTGTAGCTCATTTCTAAAGGGAATGGCTACTTCTAGTATATTGATAGCCGGACACACTTTGGAGGCTGCTGGATGGACAGCAATGTGTCAGGACCTGTGCTGGAATGTAAATGTGGGACTAGCCCCCACACCCACCTGACCCACCCTGTCCTCGCTGTACTTGTTTCCGGCGATGCTGAGCTGTCAGTGCCCCCCGCACCTACTCCACCGCTCTGGGGATTTGAAATCCCACTCTTCTTCTCTGTGAAGCACTGCCTGGGAAAGACCAGAACAATTCTGATTGGTCGGCGCCCTCGCAGTGAATCACTCTGGTATACAGAGAAGAGCGGGATCTCAGCGATTTTGCATTTTGTGGCTGGCCCACTGACTTGGGCTGGGTTCACATTTGTGCAACTGCGGTTTCCAGCATGGAGTCCACTAGGAATGCACCAATACCATTTTTCTTTTTTTTTTACAATGAGTACAAGTACCGATTTCCCCCCCTTTATTTTTTTATTTATTTTTTGTTTTTAGTACTCACTGATACCTACCGCAAATGTTTTGATTTAATTTCAGCTGTCTGCAATGGTAATTGAATTGAAAAGTTATTTACAAATTAAATAAATAGATTTTTTTTTTTTTTTTAATTTAGCGCTGTGAAATGTGTAAATGTTAATATATATGTGTAAAAATATTCACTAACAAAGCAAACAAAAAAAAAAAAAAAAAAGTTTTTATTGTTTATCGTTTATAAAATAGGTGTGGAAAAAAAAGCAGGAAAATAATAATTAAATGGAGGAGAATAAGGAATTAATTAAGCTTGATTAGCGTAAATGAAGGGTTATTAAGGGGTTAAACAGAGGAACATTTGTATCAGTTTCAGGTATCGGTGCATTTGCACGAGTACCGATACTTGTACAAATACTCGGTATCGGCACCAATACTGATACTAGTATTGGTGCAACCCTAGAGTCCACTACGTTTCTGCTCACCAGTTCAGGTGCGATTCAGGTCCGAATTTTAGCCTGAATTCGCACCTGAACCGGACCCAAACACACACAGGACCCTTTTGCAATTTGCACTGTGGCCGCCCCGGACATGTGTGAACCGGTTCCATTGAGAGCCGGTCACACTCGCATGTCGGGTGAATTTGATGCGGTAAAGACTGCATCCACTTTTCACATATGTGAAACCAGCCTTTGCATGGCGGAGTTTGACAGGCAGTGCTGTCTATCAAGCTCAGCACGTTGCAGTAAAATGACTGTACTGTGATGAAGAGCATCACGGCTGCAACTATTTGTACTCACCCAAGCAACAGCATGGCCGCTTGTACCTGGGAAGTCAGTGGGAGGTAAAAATGTGGATCAACTGGCTGTTTTTACTGCACTATGGCCACCTATGTGAAAGAAGCCCTAAGGGTTAAATGTTCGTTTAGGTCTTAGGGGGCTGCTTAAAGCAGGTTTTCTTAGCCCATCCTCCACTTCCTCAGGCTCACTCCAGGCTTTAAAGCGATAGTAAAGCTTCTTCTTTTAAATTAAAATAGTAAACCTGTCATACTTGCCTGCCCTGTGTAGTGGTTTTGCACAGAGCAGCCCCGATCTGCCTCTTCTCGTGTCCCCCGCCGGTGCTCCTGGCTCCTCCTCTTCGGCGCATCCCAATGAGGCACTCATTCGGGCTCACTCCCGAGCCGCCCTGTCTGCGTCTATTGACACACATGATAGCTTGGCCCTGCCCCCACTTCCTTGTTTAATGATTTGATTGACAGCAGCGGGAGTCAATGGCTCCTGCTGCTATCAATCTGCCCAGAGAGCCTCTGCTCTCATGCACAGTGCTGGATCAGGACTGGGCTCAGGTAAGTATAATGGGGGGTGGGATTCTGTTACACAGTTGTTGTTTTTTTGCCAGGAAGGGTGGGTGATGAGTCATAAGAGGGCCAATGAGAGCTGCAGAGTTGGAGGTATGCCTCTGTGTGTCTGTAAATTGAGGAAGTGAACAGGAAGCGGCTTCAGCTGCCCACAGTTAAAATGGCTGCAGCCAGTCTTGGTGGAGGGAGGTTTCTGCAGCATATTTGGCAAGTATAGAATCACAGTATATATATAAAATAATATACAAGGTGGTTGGAGGGAAGCTTCAGAATGGCAAAGATGGTTTTTATTACAAATTATGTGAGCAGACTGCAGTTCCTTTTAAGGTAAAAAAAAAAACTTTAGGCTTTAGAATCATTTTAGGACTGGTCCCCATCTCCTCTTCTCTGTGCTTCGGTGGTCTGATGTCACTATAGCCCTGGTCCATAGCCCTGAACTGAATGTTCACCAAGGGAGAGTGCACTGCCGGATTAGAGGGGAGAACCCCGCTGCCAAGGGGGCAGAAGGTCAGCTATAGAGAAATGCCCCCTAGATCTAAATTTAGCATTTAAACCTTGCAGTGCGAAGGCACCCTCACCGCAGAGGAGAATTGTTTCCTTTTCCCGGAGATGGCTCTTAGTTCAGTGCGGTGTGGGTAGATGTTGATGTTGTCGTCTACCAAAGAGATCTGTTGTCTCTGATCAATACTCCACATCCAGGAACATTTGTTCCAGAGCTCGTTTGCTGCTTGTTTATCCTAAACCCAACACTGTGCCCAGGAGCTGCTAAATAAAGAGCGTTCCAGTAGAACTGGTGCAATCGATATGCATGGCTGAGGGAGCGATATTATTGGTTGCGACTCTAAAATGTTTCATGTCGATTGCAATATTACTGAAATTGTATAATACTTTGCGCTGGTCCATCTTTGTAATGCAGGAGCAACTTTTTTTTTTCCCAGCACCCCTCCTATATAATCCTAGCTTCTTATAATAAAATCTTACCACTTCCTGATTATAGGAGTTTACAACACGCCAGCTATTGATCTTTAGGTTATACAGTGAAGGGTCTGACCATCTCTTTCCCAGAACTCGTTTGATTTCCCTCTTTGTTATATCTTTTACCTGCCTTACTGCCTTTGCCTTTTTTTCACCTCCTTCCTCATCTGTAATCTGGTGTTGTCTGCAAGCAGTGAAGGTACATGCTTTAACAAGGAGGAGAGGTGACTTTGCTGCCGATAAGCACAGCATTGTGGGTATATAAAGGGCGTGCTCACCATGATATAGGAATGTGGCCAATGTTCTTGTAAAAAGAAGGAACAGCCTGTTGGTTTGGAGTCAAAAGAATGTGGAAGTGCCCTAGTAGCCCGTATGACAGAGTTTTCCTGGTGTCACGTTCCATACCCTGTCAAGTATAGACCTGTTGCCGCATGCATGACTCTTCATTGCTCTTTCTTAAAGTGTAACTAAAGTCTACAATATAAAAAAAAACTGGGAACAGGCAGGCTCTTTATTGCATAAGAGACATGCAACATGTCTTCTTCAGTGAAATAAACCTACCTACCTACAGAGAGGCTTGAACATCCATGTTATATGTATGTAGGGTGGTGTCTGTCATCCAGGCCATAAAAAAGCTTGTAGACACAATGGGTCCCAAACAGGGGGGAGAGAAAAAAAAGTGGGGGCTTATTGAATGACAGAAAACACGTACCAAGTAATGTAACGTATAAAACATGGTAGTTAACGAAGGTTACTGGTG
Organism: Aquarana catesbeiana; assembly: GCF_042186555.1. Taxonomy (NCBI): domain Eukaryota; kingdom Metazoa; phylum Chordata; class Amphibia; order Anura; family Ranidae; genus Aquarana; species Aquarana catesbeiana. The sequence goes on along the minus strand of NC_133334.1, from coordinate 43,711,079 downwards.
CTAGGCTAGCTCCAAAATGTTACGGCTAGTCACAGTGGGCTGGCCAAAGATGTACACATACATGTGGGACATAAACAACATAAAACAAATACAAAAAATGTCCGGACCCCAGGTATATTGGTGCAGGTTGTGCTCATTCTGAAAATGCAGAGTATTCAGCAATGGCTGTGAGTAAAACAACCAAACACCAACCCCCTAGAGGCTGGAGCCATGGGGGAAAGAGGGGTGAGAGGTAAAAGAAGTAGGAGAATCAATAGCACAGTAAAAGGTGGACTATCAGGAAAATATACCCATCAAAGTCTATGGCATCAAAAAAACCTTGAGTGAGCCTGGTTATGAGTATATCCTGATATGACAAGTCCTATACTGGAGTTATCCTGACGTCAAGGTTAATAAGCGCTAGATGGAAATATAAAGGTAGCGTTGGCCTATTTCCTCAGTCATACGTTACCACTCCTGGTTGTAGACTTGGGTCAAATCAGTGTAGTTGGTCCTCCCAAAATAGCGCAACTCAAGATTAGCCGTGTCTCCTTGTCTGAGGGAATCACCTTCCGGTCAGATGTCATCTGAAAGGGCAGTGCTTCCAAGCCAAATATCCTCCACTACTCCCCATATGGGGGCTGATGTAGGTCCTTGGAGATATGTCCTTCACTGACTTTCCGCTGCCCCTCAAATGGGATGATTATCCCAAAGGTTGTTTTTTTTTTTTTTCCTCTCCCGTCCCACCCCTGTTTGGAACATATTGTGTCTACTACCTACCTACCTAGTCTTCTCTAGAATGTACACTAAACAGTGCATCGGGCACGTCCAGCATATGTGTTTCATGTCGCCTGGGAGTCTGAGCACCCCCAGAAACACAAAGTAGGGTAGGAAGCAAAGTGTATTGTAAAACATTTTGTGACATTACGTGAAGAGCAAAATAAAGCCTCCCAAACGTGGACCACTTGTGGTTCTTGGTTAAAGATTCCGTGAGGTGGCAGATTTGATGCATCAACATTTTTTTAGAATCGGGGATATCGTAAGCAGATTTTAGTGGTTAAAAAGAGCATATGGCTCGGCAGGTTACCAAAGGTCGAACCGTGGTCAGACCCATAATGCGCCACCAGGGATAGCTATGGGTGCTTTCCAATCCTGGAGGAAATAAAGGACAGCTAAAAAATTTCCAATAATGGGAGAGGTATGGGGAGATGAGACTGGCTCAGAATGTCAGATTCCCAGATTGCTAAAATGTGGGCTAGGATAGTATTAAAAGGCTTGGGTTACAGGTGGGGGGAATAAGAATAGGATCAACATCCACTGTGTCAATGTAGGTCCAAATAGGCGCCATTTTACCTGCTAATAGCTGCAATAAGGGAGCTGTTTGTGCTGTTTTGTAATAGTGAGATATACTATAGTCAAAAGTATTGGGACACCTGCCTTTACATGCACAAGAACTTTTTAATGGTATCCCAGTCTAAGACCCTATACAACTTTTTGTTGTCTGATTTCCTTTCGATCTACCAAAACCATGCAGTGCAAGGGCCTGCCTGATTGTATACAAATTGAAACTCTTAATGTTTGGCCTCCATATTATATGGTTTTGATAAATCTCAAGGAAAATTCTACAGAAATTTGTCTAGTGTGTATCCAGCTTTAGTCTGTAGGGTTCATTATTGAGTTGACCCACCCTTTGCAGCTATAACAGCTTCAACCCTTCTGGGAAGGCTGTCCACAAGGTTTAGGAGTGTGTCTATGGGAATGTTTGACCATTCTTCCAGAAACGCATTTGTGAGGTCAGGCACTGATGTTGGACGAGAAGGCCTGGCTCGCAGTCTCCGCTCTAATTCATCCCAAAGGTGTTCTATCGTGTTGAGGTCAGGGCTCTGTGCAGGCCAGTCAAATTCCTCCACCCCAAAATCACTCATCCATGTCTTTATGGACCTTGTTTTCTGATCTGATTGTAGCAGTGTGAACCTAGCCTGAAGGTGATTGTAGCTGCATATAACTTCTGTATCCCAGACAGTACTCATCTGTGTTTTCAGCTATTTTCTGTAACACTTCTGGTATGCAGAGGGTTGAACCCATAGAACTTTTTGCTGGTCTGTTGCTCAGAAAATATCCTTTCAGTGAAAAGTGCTGATCTTTAAATTCGGACCATTAAGACTTTGGAACATTCTCAAGCCTCTTAGTCACTTTTGCCGTTTTTGGCAAGTCAGTATATTAAGACTCATTCTAAGACGGGCAGTTGTAAGACACATCTTGTGTTCATTTTCCTCTTCCAGACCTCAGTTTGTACTTAATGGATGTTAACTTATTAAATTGCCTTTAGTACACCAGCCATAAAAGCAAAAAAAGTGGATGAGTCAACTGGTCAAGCAACTTATTTTTAACCTTTGAATGAAATTGGTCTCTAGTTAGGCCCTAATAATCACAAACCGGCTTCTATAAAAAAAAAAAGACAAATTTCTTGGTTCATTGGAACAGTCAAGTGAGATACGTGGCTTGTGCATCTGCCCGGCAGATGAATGTGGCTTGTTGGTCTCCTCCATCATCTGTTTATTTCTAGAGCTAGGCTCCTGTTGGGGGGAAAAAAATAATACAAATACATATCCAAAAGGTCCCTTACTTTTTTGGGCCTGCACCAGACCAGGTTACGTTTTCTGGTGCTTTAGTTATATTGAACATGCTTGACTGGTTTGTTGTGTGATTGTTTAGGATAGTGAATCAGTCGTTCAAGGCCAGCACACCCCATATTTCTCTATTGACAGGTGCACTTTAAGCCTGTCATAGGCATTATTCTTTTTTATGTTGTAAACGATGTGTGGAAAGGACATAAACTTTGCTTTGAACCTTCTTTGGTCAGGACAGGCTACCACCAAAAGTATATTTATATTGCAGAGATGTGGGATGTTGCTTGGAACTGTTTTTTTTTTTTTTGCCTGAATGTACGGCCATGCTTCTATTTTACCAAAACTATGTCTAAAATAGTGTTTCTCAACTCCAGTCCTCAAGGCACCCCAACAGGTCATGTTTTCAGGCTTTCCATTATTTTGCACAGATGATTCCATCAGTTTCACTGCCTTGGTAATTACCACAGTTGTTTCATCTAAGGGAAATCCTGAAAACATGACCTGTTGGGGCGCCTTGAGGACTGGAGTTGAGAAACACTGGTCTAAACTATCCATTCAGTTTGTTGCCAATCAGGCAGACCCTTGTCTGTAAATTCCAGGCATGGTACATTTTTTGTGATCTCTACTAGCTTCTGGGTCCCTGTACTGAGTGGCTGGCCTGCTGCGCTTTGAACACAGGAGGTTGGCTACTCGGCACGCAAACCATTCAGAGAAAGCTTTGCATCTCCTGAATAAATGCAAAGCGTTCTCTGATTGGATGAGTTGGATAGTGTGCATTGAAAAGCAGAAAAATTCCAGAGATAAAACGATAATTCTCCCGCTCTACAAGACTCTGGTCCGGCCGCACCTGGAGTATGCTGTCCAGTTCTGGGCACCAGTCCTCAGGAAGGATGTACTGGAAATGGAGCGAGTACAAAGAAGGGCAACAAAGCTAATAAAGGGTCTGGAGGATCTTAGTTATGAGGAAAGGTTGCGAGCACTGAACTTATTCTCTCTGGAGAAGAGACGCTTGAGAGGGGATATGATTTCAATATACAAATACCGTACTGGTGACCCCACGGAAGGGAGTTTAAAGTGGAGTTCCACCCAAAAATGGAACTTCCACTTTTTGGATTCCTCCCCCCTCCGGTGTCACATTTGGCACCTTTCAAGGGGGGGGAGGGAGCGGATACCCTTCTAATACAGGTATTTGCTCCCACTTCCTGGCATAGATCACCGCGGCGCTTGCAGTGACCTACGCCACTTCCGGCGCCTACACTGGCCCCCACCGCTGTATTCTGTGAGACACAGAACACAGCAGGGACCAGAGAGGATGAGCAGCGCGACTCGCGCATGCGCAGTAGGGAACCAGGAAGTGAAGCCGCACGGCTTCCCTTCCTTATTCCCTTACCGAGGATGGCGGCGGCAGCAGCCGAGAGCCGATGGACGGATCGGCTTCGGCTGCCGACATCGCGGGCTGGACAGGTAAGTGTCCATATATTAAAAGTCAGCAGCTGCAGTATTTGTAGCTGCTGGCTTTTAATTTTTTTTTCAGCGGACCTCCGCTTTAACAAGACACGCGGCCACTCATTAAAATTAGAAGACAAGAGGTTTAACCTTAAACTACGTAGAGGGTTCTTTTCTGTAAGAGCGGCAAGGATGTGGAATTCCCTTCCACAGGCGGTGGTCTCAGCAGGGGGCATCGATAGTTTCAATAAAACTATTAGATAAGCACCTGAATGACCACAACATACAGGGATATACAATGTAATACTGACATATAATCACACACATAGGTTGGACTTGTGTCTTTTGCTTCAACCTCACCTACTATGTAACTGATGTGACATCACTGCCCTGCCCGTCCACCTCTTCCAATCAGAAAGCATTCTCTGGTGCTCATGCTGAGGGGCCGACCTCCTGTATTCAGACTGCAACAGGCCAGCTGCTCAGCACAGGGCCATGGAAGCAAGTGGAGGTCCATGGAGTAGCTGTGTCTACTTCAGTGATTTCTAGATTTCAGGAGCACCAGCCAGGGGCTCAAGTAATGACTTTCTCCACATTTTGATAACCTGTGAAAATCGTCCAGTTTCCCTCCAGCACTACCTCTTGGGGCTCGATCACATTAGCTGTTGGAGGGTGGTGAACCATGCTTCAGCTAAACTGAATGGATCACCGCTAGAGAGAAATACACAAGGTGGTTTCTGCATCAATGCTCCATTCATAGCAATGTGGCGTGATTTATAGAGAGCAGTGACAAGTTGTCACGTCTCTTGGGAAGTCGGAAGGTTGCCCCATGTTCTCTTGAATGCCGGATCTATCTATTAATATAAATTTTTTTTTTCTCTCAAAGCAAAGGTTTTTCTTCCGTCTCTAATGTGCCTTTCAGCATTATCACAGTTGCACAAGGTGCTTTTGGGATATTTCGGGGGGAAGAAAAGACTTCCAAAATCCGGACCGCCCTGTTTGCCCCCAGTGGTGACAAGCCTTTAGAGCGATCGTGCTGTAGACAAATGGGTAGGATTTGAGTGGGTGGATCCATGCCATTGGCAGCCTTTCATGTTGACTGAAGCCGCACAGATTACACTGTTAACTTCTAATTAGGTGGAGGTGTCAATTAGAGCATGCCGCTGAGGAGTAAGCCTCTCTATGTTTCTGTTCAACGTTCCCATTGCCGATAAAGGAGATTTAAGTAACACACTGATTACATATTAATACGCAGCTATGTATTATGCAGCATTTCCATACACTGGTTGATTCACCTGCCAAATGATTTGTATTTCTGTTCACCCAGTCCTGAGATTTAGCCTAGGTTTGCACGATTTCATACCCGCATGCCAGTCCGACTTCGGAGGTAAATTCAGAGACATCTGTGCAGGTTCCTGCACAGATGTCTATTTAAATCGCACCAGAAGTCCCCAAAAGTAGTGCAGGAACTAGTTTTGGGAATCAGTGTGGCGCCAGACGGTGCCATTGCCGGCAATCAAATCACATGCCAAATCACATCAATGTGAACCTAGGCTAACACAGCTCTGCTGCACAACACAGCCCTGCTTGCAGGGAAGGTGGGGGGGGGGGGGTGTAATAAAGATGGCTATACATTAGTAGAACTTCCTTTTAAAATCTTCTTTTTGTTCCAGGAACGTTTATTCGAGTTTCTAATTAGTATAGTGGGGTCAAATCAGTGTTAATTTTTCTACTGTAGTGGCGAGAAAATTCAAAGGGACGTAATGGGAAATTTTTTTTTTTTTTTTTTCTTGAGAAATTATTTTCTAACAGTGTTAAAATGTAACAACAGTGAATGTTAAAATCAAAATACATTTTGACCACAAAATACTTTTGAACATCATTTGTTAAAACGGTTCTAAATTCAATTTTCTTTTATTTTTATTTTTTTACCTTAAAGAGGAGTGCCACCCAAAAGTTGAACTTCCGCTTTAAGCACTCCTCGCCTCCTTGCATGCCAATTTATTTTTTTTTGGGAAGGGTGTACTTATTTGACAGTTTCTTCCTGCTTCAGTTGCCTGTCCGCCTAGGTGACTCGTCCTCTCCCCCTCCCTCTCTGCAATCTTCTGGGACACGTCACCGATCCCAGAAGATTGCCTGGCCACTAACAGAGTGACCTGCGCACCCGACTGTGAAACCGCAAGCTGTCACAGCCAGTTGCCCACAGTTGCAGTGACGGTGCTGCTGAGAGGAGCGACTCTTCGGATGCCCGCATTGCTCGCTCCTGGTACAGGTGAGTGTCTGTTTATTTAAAAGTCAGCAGCTACACTTTTTTTTTTTTTTTTTTTTTGTAGCAGCTGACTTTTAATAAGCTGAAAAACAAGTGAATCTCTGCTTTAATGCATTAAGATAAAACCCCTTCTGTGTACTGCAGCCCCCCTGAGCCCGATCTTACTCCAGCGATGTGCATGAGTGCCTCGGCTGTATGGGGCTGAGGCGCCATTGGCATCTGCTGCTGTCAATCAGTCAGTGAGCCCAGCCTTGGCTCTGTCTCTGATTGGGAGGGAACCTGCTTGGGTGCCCCCATAGCAAGCTGCCTGCTGTGGGGGCACTTGGCAGGAGGGAGGGCCCAGGAGAGCCAGGGAGGGACACAAGGAGAGGAGGATTTGAGCTGCTTGGTGCAAAACCACTGCACAGTGAAGGCAAGTATAACATGTTTGTTATTTTTAAACAAAAAAACCCAATATGTTAATATTACTTTTAAGTCGTGTACTGGGAACTTTTGAGCAAATGTTTGTACAAATCTTCAAAAATCTGCTAGTGTATGGCCAGCTGAACTAGAGGTCTTTGTCTTCTCCCAGCCTGTGACTGGACAGTGATAGGAGAAGTGGAAGACTGATTCACTCTGCTCTCTCCTCCTCTTGCTTTTTGCACTGCTGCACAAATGACTTTTGTGTTGCTTCTCCCTTTTTTTTCAAGTGTGAGCTCTGCTGTATAGTGACTGCAGGAGGTTTGTAAGACAGATTCAGGTACTTACACAGTGTGCATGAAACACATTCACAGACGCCATGAACACAGACCTACATTTGTTTGAGTGTTTTATATCTGCCTGGAGTTTAGTTTTTTTTTTTTTAAAAAGCACATTCATTTACTTTAAATAACTGAACGTTCTCAAGGGATCTAATGCTTAGTCACAGAGGGCTACATGCCCAGTCATTTGTTGCATTCACTTGTTGATCTGTCATGATGCCTATTCCTCATTATGTGCCACTTTGTTCTAGAAACAGACATGTGGGTCACGGGCCGGGGTCCAACGTTTGCTCTAAGTGTTCAGCCATGTCTGTGCCTTCTCTGCTGAATATACAAACACGCTTTTGCTTATTGATGCCGGGCCTGGAAATGCGATGGAGAACACATTTTGTTCTCTTACTGGATGACGTTTGTAGCCACAGATTGCGATAGCGAATTTTTTTTTTTTTTTTAATCCAAATAAAATCTCTAATCAATGGTGATTTTCTTAACCCCTTCACAGTAGCTGGTGGTCTTTAAAGCCCAACTCCGGGCAAAAAAAAGTTTCCCAGTGCAGTGAAGCTGTGCCGGCACTACACGGGTTAAAGAGGAAGTAAACTTCCATTATTAAGTTTTACCTACAGGTAAGTATATAATAAGGCTCACCTATAGGTAGTGTAAATATCTGCTGAATGTGTACCGTTTATCAGATATTTACTGTCAATGCAGCCAGTTACATCGCTGGCGCATGCACTCTGAAGGAATGGCCACCCATGCTGTGTGAGCAGTGCGCCGTGACCAGCGGCTCCTATGCGCATGTGCAGGAGTGACGTCATCCGGCTCTGTGACTGGCCGGAGCCGCTAACCTGGAAGGAAGATTGGGTATAGATGGATGCTGTTTTCATCGATGACATTGCATTCGCTGGAGGGCTTCGTTTTTTTAGGTAAGTTTCACATAATGTGCTAGTATGCAATGCACATTATGTCTTTGCCTTGCAGATGAGGGAAAAAAAGTGCAGCGGTTTACAACCGTTTTAAAGGATACCTTCACCTTTCGTAACATATTCGGGGTGTAATGTAACCTGTTACGAACAGACTGGCCCTGGACCTGCCCGATCCCTGCTGTGACAGCTAGCGGGGTTCTTCTCCCCTGCAAAATTATTATTTATTGCTTTTTTTTTTTTTCCCAAAAAGTGAACTTATCCTCTAACTTAGTGTTTCTCAACTCCAGTCCTCAAGGCGCCCCAACAGGTCATGTTTTCAGGCTTTCCATTATTTTGCACAGATGATTCCATCAGTTTCACTGCCTTGGTAATTACCACAGCTGTTTCATCTAAGGGAAATCCTGAAAACATGACCTGTTGGGGCGCCTTGAGGACTGGAGTTGAGAAACACTGCTCTAACTGTTTGTCAAGGGGATTGGAGAACAGAGATATACTTACCTAATCCTCAGATGCTTCCAGGACATAGAAAAGGAGGCTCAACCCCCTGATTTATGAATATTTATCCCTAGGTGGATTGGCTGAAGTCTGATATATATTCGGGAGGCCTGTGCAGAGTCTTCTTCCTCTGCTAGGAGGTTTCCAGTTCTCCATCGGCTCAAGTCCCTGGGGGGGCAGCTAGAAAAAAGGTGCAAGAATTTCAGTCTGATCCCTATCGGGAGCTGGCCTGGGGGCTTGGAGAGAATTGCTAAAATACCATGGAACACAGTGAAGACAATCATCATTAAAGTGGAGAAAATATGGCACAACAGTGACATTACCAAGAACTGGACGTCCCTTCAAAATGTAATAAAAGACGAGAAGAAAACTGGTCAGGGAGGCTGCCAAGAGGCCTACAGCAACATTAAAGGAGCTGCAGGAATATCTGGCTGTGTGGTACTTATGAAAAACAATCTCCTGTATTCTTCATATGTCTGGGCTATGGGGTAGAGTGGCAAGACAGAAGCCGTTTCTTACAAAGAAAAACATCCATGCTCCGCTAAAATTTGCAAAAACACATCTGAAGTCTCCCAAAACCATGTGGGAAAATGTGTTCTGGTTTGATGAAATCAAGGTTGAACTTTTTGGCTGTAATGCCAAAAGATATGTTTGGCGCAAAAAAAACACTACACATCACCAAAAGAACACCCACCGTGAAGCATGGTGGTGGCAGCATAATGCTTTGGGGCTGTTTTTCTTCAGCTGGAACAGGGGCCTTAGTCAAGGTAGAGGGAATTATGAACATTTCCAAATACCAGTCAATTATTGGCACAAAACCTTTAGGCTTCTGCTAGAAAGCTAAACCTGAAGAACGTCCTCTTTTAGCATGACAACGACCCAAAGCATACATCCAAATCAACAAAGGAATGTCTTCACCAGAAGAAGATTAAAGTTTTGGAATTGCCCAGACCTGAATCCCATTGAAAATCTGTGAGGCGATCTGAAGAGGGTTGTGCACAGGAGATGCCCTCACCATCTGACAGATTTGGAGTGTTTTTGCAAAGAAGAGTGGGCAAATATTGCCAAGTCAAGATGTGCCATGCTGATAGACTCATCCCCAAAAAGACTGAGTGCTGTAATAAAATCAAAAGGTGCTTCAACAAAGTATTTTAGCGGTGTGCACACTTATGCAACCATATTATTTTTTACTTCCCTTCTCCTAAAAGATTTCAGTGTGTTGTTCAAATGAGTTGTACAGTTTACAGGTCACATTTAAAGGTGGAAAAAGTTCTGAAATTATTTTTGTCCATTTTTTTTTTTTTTTTTTTTTTTACATAACTCAAACCTGACATTTTACCAGGGGTGCCTAGACTTTTTACATCCACTGTATATACATCATTACATTGGTCCAAGCTGGAGCAATAGAACCGTGCATAATATATCTGTACCTGGAGTTATATTTCAGCATCTTCGGATCAATGAATGGGTTTTAGTTTTTTAGAGTGCAACAAATTGCTTTTTTTTTTTTTTTTTTTTTTTTTGGGCGTGATGCATGATTTTTTTTTTTTTTGGTCTTTTGAATTACTTGGCACTGAAGTGGTGGAATCTAAAACAACTGTGCCTAGATCACCGCAGCTATAAATAACATTTGTACCAGTGATGCTATGTAATTGTTGAGGACAATGTGTCGCCATAGTGACTGAAGACGACTACTCGCCAAGTAGAATGTATTCAAATGTCTATCTCTAAACCTATGTGTTTTTTTTTTTTTTTTTTTTTTTTGTGGTAATTTTCAGTATTAAAAGTATCTGAATCTGTATGCTGTACCTCCTAACTATGTGCGTTGGTTTATTGCAAGTCTTATGCTGTCTATTGGATTTACACATTTTATATTCCTTTTTTTTTAAAGCAGTATTAACCCCAAAGCAAACATTTTGTTATATTGCAACTTACTATTTCTTACATGTGACGGCTGCAATCATTTTTCTTTTTAAGGCTGGGTTCACACCGCTGCACAGAGCGGCTCACAGCAGGGGTCTGGTGTGTCTCCATTCACCATTTTTTTTTTTTCCAAAATTTTTGGCTGAATTCGGACATGAAACGGACCAAAAGACACACAGGTCTCCTGTGCAATTCACACCGGAGCCGCTCCGGAGATGTGTGAACCAATTCCATAGAGAGCCGGTCCCAATCTCCTGCTATGCGAATTTGATGCGAGGAAACCCCGAATCCAATTCCCAGTAGTGTGAACCCAGTCGTCTAGTAGAGCAAGCGCTCCAGAAGATGTATCCGTTACAAGGATGAGACAAACCATTTAACACTGGCAGGGGTGCTTAAAATGATCAGCTTTGATTTTAGTTATCTTTATCCCCAAAGGAAGGAAAAAAACTATTTGCTGTAACTGCTTATAAAGTATTAGCTGGAGTTTGGCTTAAATTTGTTAGTGTATCTATCTCTACTAGTACATCTAACACTCCCCTCCCCCCAGACTGTCAATGCTGCTGTCCAATGGTGCCCCTGCGTGCTCCTTCATCCAGAATTGGGGTACTCTAATACAGGAGGGGTGTTACTGGCCAGATCACTAGGTGAAAAACGGGAAAAAAGCCTGCATAAGAAAACTATTGCAGCCACCACAGAGTATGTTTAATACCGCCTTAACTTTTGTTCTGTAGTGGAAAAAAAAAATATTAATAAAAAAAAAAAAATCTGAAAAATTAGTATCACAGGGTAGTAAGGGCCAAAACCCATATTGCATTAAAATGTTCCTGTATCCCAAATTTTTTATTTTTTTAACAGTGTAGAGAAGTATTGGAACTCCCATCAGAGGCTCTGTTGGAGAAATTCCATCACTTCTGTCTAGTAAAAAGATTGACCCCAGAATAGGAAGTGAGGGTAGATTTCATTAAAAGCTAAGTTCACTTTTTTCTAAAAAAAAAAAAAAAAAATGAATGCGAAGGTTAACAAAAAAAAATGTGCATTTTTTTTTTTTTTTCTTTAACAGTCCATCTGCCACGTTTTCTCATGCACAGATTCCTGGAAATGAATGACGCGGCTGTGTGGGCGGAGCCCCCGCATAGCCACACTGCTTTCAAAATGTGACACTGGCTTCGGGGAGAGGATCCCCCACCCACTGTCAAAGAGGGAGGGGGATTGGGGGGGGGCAGGACTGAAGAATTTAACACTCTAAATATGGGAGTAACATGCTTCGGTAGGTGAAGTTTTTCTTTAAACCTAGGTTTACACTAGTGCTGTTGCATAATCGTGTTTTTTCAGTGTGGTTTTGTAGCATGTTTTTGCGCACTTGCATGTTTTTTTTTTTTTTTTTTTAATGTGTGGTTTTTTTTTTTTTTTTTGTTTTTTTTTTTTAGAAGCAGGGGGAGACTGGTTATTAAACACAGAACCCTGCCAAAAATGCATGTATATGCACTTTCATGCGCTCCCCCATTAAAAGAAGCTCCTGCTTAAAAATCACTTTGCGCCATATTGCGTTGGTGTGAAAGGTCCTCATAGAGAATGTGATGTTGTGTATTGCAGCTCAACAGCATACGCAGGAGAAATCGCATTAGTGTGAATAGGGCCTAAAGGCTATGCGCACCTTTCTAACCACGTTTTAAAAATAAATCGTTGATAGAATTAAACCTACATATTAGTACTTTCAATAAAATCAATTTTAAACAAAAAGAAAGCCTGCCATAACACAAAGACCAATCAACATAAAGGGCACAGTACAGGTTCCAGGACGCTGCCCGAGACATGGCCATCCCGGAATAGCTTGGAGAAAAATGGGACTGTCCCGACACAAATCCGGGACAGTTTGCAAGTATGATGTATTGAAATATTATGGGGCCCCCATGCACCTAGGCACTGTCCAGGGGTGCCCATGCATTAGGGCTGAGGAATGGTCTGTAGGAGCCTGAGCATTGCACCCTCTAGTCCACTGATTGCAGTTGCAATGCTTTGCAGGCTCCAGTGCAAACACATTTTTATATGCACTCTTCTCTTCCCCTTTTTTTATTTATTTATTTTTTTTTTATTTATGCAACGTGAGTGCGTTTTATTAGGTGGAATTCTGTTTGTTTCTCTTCCGTTCATTGACGGGCACAGCTTCAACCTGATAGGAACCTCTGAGCCCGACGACCCCCCGCCTTGCACAACCTGGTATGAATCGCCTAACCAGTGACAGTAAAGTAGAAGATTGGCCCTTGGAACAGAAGATCCTGTGTCTGTCAATGAACTTGGAGAAAGGGGATTTTACAGCGACTAACAAAAAAAAAAAAAAAAATCCAGTTATAACAGCAACATCTTTGTTCTATGGTTAGTAGGAGAATACTAGGACCTCTGTCAACTTGTATTGTCCGTTTCCCTGGTGCAGATTCTCCCTCACTACCTGTCTGGTAAAAGATTATTCCCAGATTAGAAAGTTCTAATGGAACCCCAAACTGAAATAAAAGATATGGCTGTTACCATAACTGATTCTCTTCAAACGTAATATGTGGCTGTGTGAGGTCAGGATTTACATTGTACATACTTGCCGACCGCCCCATGGCCAGCCGTTTTGTGCAGAATTATATATTTATGGGGTGTATGTGTAATTCTACATAGGGGGCGAACGGCCGGCTGTGATTAGTTATAGCAGAAGCCGATCAGCACATGCTGGTGAATGGATGTCCGCCGACACCCGCTGAACGGAGCTCTGCATATGTAAACAATGCAGAGCTTCGTCCTGACAGCTGGGATGTGATGGATTTTCTTTCCCTGCAAAGCAGGGGGGGGGAAGAAAAATCCATCGCATCCCTTAGTGAAAGCAGCGCACATAGTACACAAAAACAGTGGTTAGGCAAATGTTTAACCCTTTGATCACCTTAGATGTTTGATTCCTTCTCAGCCAGTGTCATTAGTACAGCGTCAGTGGATTTTAGCACTGATCACTGTATTCGTATCACTGGTTCCCACAAAGTGTCAGGTTGACCGGTGCGATACCACAGTCCCGCTATAATTCGCCGATCTACGCCATCAAGTAAAACATTTTGTAATTTAAAATACTAAATTGCTGATATGCGTGTAAAGTGAACAGCGTTGGGTCCAAACAGAGCAGCTACACCATTAAAATGGTCTTCAACGTTAAATAAAACAATTGATTGAAACAACAGTGCGATTATTCCAACTAAAACATACCACGATAAACATTATATGCACAGATTGGTTGATTTATTTATGGGACTTTGTGCAATTAAGTCCTCTTGACAGGTTAATAGTGACTTCTTAAAGTGTCCATACAGTGCTCCTCCAACATAGGAAACTTTATCGTGATAAGTGCCACCACTTCCACCACCGGGTGCAATGCCCGCTCACCTTAAAAGGCGACCCCACTGGGTCAAATCGTGCCTTCAAGATAAAGAATCTCCAGACGGTCCAGACAGGAGCGAGCTGCTGTTATAGGGAAGTATCCAGAATATCCTCTAATATGTAGAACACCGCTGTTCTCTGGAGCGAGAAAAAACACTATCATCGTTTCATAGCTGAGCCCATCCTAACTAGGCGAGTGTGTCACCAGGAGGGAACGATTTGACCCAGTGGGGTCGCCTCTTATGGTGAGCGGGCATTGCCTCCGGTGGTGGAAGTGGTGGCACTTATCACGAAGTTTCTTATGTTGGAGGATCGATGTATGGACACTTTTTAAGAATTCACTATTAACCTGTTAAGAGGACTTTATATGCAGAGACTGATTGATTTATTTTTGGGACTTTGTGCAATTATGTTTTATCGTGTTATGTTTTTGTTGGAATAAGCGCAGCATTGTATCGATGAAGTAAAACACATTTTTTTTTATTTTTCAGAATTGTTTATAGTGCAAAAATAAACCCAGTGGTGATCAAATACCACCCCCAAAAAAAGCGCTATTTGTGTGGGGGGGGGATTTAATTTATGTATTGCATTGCATGACTGCACAATTGGCAATTAAAGTAGTGTAGTGCCACAAAATTGCCTGATCATGAAGCGGGTAAATCTTCTGGAGCTCAAGTGGTTATTTAAAATTTAGTTTTTTTGTTTGTTTTTTTTTAAAAACTTACTTATGTACCAAAAATGTCTTTAATTTTACTGTACTATTCTCAGATCAGCCACTCGGGAAATGTTTTGTAGCCCAGTAACTATTTGATATCATTCAAACTCAAAGCTGCTATTGCCCCTGAGAACAGTGCTGTCGGTATGTCAGCAACACTCTATGCAATATTGTACTGTGAGTCCAGACCATCATGGTGACACACCCACAAGGGGCGGGTCCATGACATTCCCAGGCTTACAGGAAGTGAGTTGAATGACACTGGCTGTCATTTCACCCATAGAACCAGTGGCGTAGCAGACTTTCTATTTAGGACAGCTCTGGATGCAAGTAAGTATTGCAACAAGAGCGGCATTTTTATTTTTTAAGCTAAACTATTTTTTTTGTAAATTTGAGTTCTACTTTAGCCTATTGTGAGAGAGTGTTTGTAGTTAACAAAGATTCTTTTTTTTTTTTTTCTTTTTAGATGTGGAAATCAGCAGCCGGACATTCCCTTTCCATCTCTGCAGATGACAATGATGACTGGGAGACGGATCCGGATTTTGTGGTGAGTTTAGAAGAAGTATAAAACCTGAGCTTACATTTTCCTTATACTGCAGAGCATATCTCTATGTTCCTGGCCTAGCTGCTCCAATGTAATTATTTTATATTTTGACCAAATTATTTTAGGACATAAAATAACTACAGAGTCTAACGTAATCAAGCTTACCATGCAGCACCCAAGATTCTGCACCATAGCTAAACCGTACAACACAACCAACAAAATAAAGTGTACCATTAGTGATATGTTCCCCCTTCTGTGCATAAATATTTGATTTCCATCTGTAAACCCTAATTTTTCCTTTTTCAACAAGTGTTTGTTAATTTTCAATTAAAAAAAAAAAAAGTCCTTTTACAATAGGAAAACATAGGTGGTTGATTTCAAAATTCAACAAATAAACTCTGCGCCAAAGAGCTTTCCTCCCTTCCCAAAATGAAGAAAAAAAAAAAAATATATATATATATATAAATATAAACACCTGCCTTTACATGCACATGAATTTAATGATGTCTTAGTCCATAGGGTTCAATAGTGAGTTGGCCCACCCTTTGCGGCTATGAAAGCTTCAACTCTTCTGGGAAGGCCGTCCACAAGGTTTAGGAGTGTTTTTTATGGGAATGTTCTATTGGGTTGAGGTTAAGAAATTATTAGCAAGAGTTCTCACATCTAATTGCTGTGCATTTGCATGTGTGAATGCACCCCAAACTACCGCCTGTGTGGGTGCTGTATGGTGTATGTCATAACATTTAAATTGCAAAAATGCATGTTATTTCCTTCTTTAAATCACATCTTAAAACAAGACCAGTGTGTTTTTGAAGGTGTGTCTTTGGAATGCAGTCAGGTTCCGTTCCTTTTTTTTTTTTTTTTTTTTATTCAATGCTTTTCTAAAACAACAGCTAACAATTATTATTTGGAGAATGGTTAATTATCTCCTGATTCTGTGTTTACATAGCAGGCGACAAAGATCCATTGTATGTTGGTGTAAAATCAGCAGGCTGCATTCTGATTGGTTATACTTGAACTCTGTGATAATCAAATATTAAATACAAGAGGCATTTTCATTTCTACATAGATTTTGGTGTCCTTTTATATGTTTCACCCAAGTCTGTGCAGTAATCCAGCATGAAACTCCTGTATTTTTGCCTCTGATAAGGGACCGTCAATACTACATAATTTCCTTGTGTAGAGTGACTGCTCAAACCGCCCAAAGCTCTGCTCTCTACAGAGGCTATGTATGACATAGTAGTGATGTCTCCATTACTTTCCCAAAGGAGTCTATGGGTTTGAAAAGACCTTTTAGTGCCCACAAAGTGGATTTGTATCCTTTTTTTGTTGTTGAGGCACATGGATGAATACGTTTTTCTTCATCGTATATCAGGGGACACAGAGCCGGCTATAATCATGACTATCTGGGTTATGCACCACATATAGATGAATGGACGCTGGCAGACCAAAAACAGACACAGTCCTCCCCTATATAACCTCTCCCATATGGGAAGCACACCAGTGTTTTGTTTTTTTTTGGGTTTTTTTTTGGGGTTTTTTGGGGTTTTTTTTTTGTTTTTTTTCTACTAGTTTCTTGAAGGTGATGGTCACTGAAGTTAAGCTCTCTGTGAAAGTACTGATGGTCTCAGAACGGTTCCATTAGGAATCAAGGGACTGGGTAATCTGTTCCATTCAGATGGCCAGAACACTCAAAATGGATGTTACCTGAACCCCGCTGAAGAGGATGGAAGACTTGGTGGGGATTGCCTGTAATGCGGTGTTTCAGAGCTGGGCCCTGTGTTGCCGAACCTTGTGCTGTTTTTGTCTGACCAATGTGCTTTCCAGCAGGTTGCTGTACAGGTCCAGGGCAGCAGACCCCAGAGCAAAGGGCTGGTCCCCCTTGAGGGTCTTTCATGACAAAGCTTGCTGTGATGAGTGTAGATTTGCTGACAGCCTCCTATTTTCTGAGTACTGGGTCCTTTTCTTTTAAGGAAAAAAAAACCACAAGGTCTGGTCTACCTAGCTGCATTACACTTCTTAGCCACCAATTAGTCTTTCTGACTCAAAAGGCGTCTTCTCTCTCCTTTTTTTTTTTTTTATTTTATTTTTATTTTTATTTTTATTTTTTTATGGTTGTGATCATTTCGGCGAGAAGGATGTCAGAGCTGGCTGCATTTCGCCCTCATCTATCAAAGGTGCCAGGAGAGAAGGCTCTTCACATTTTGGATAGTTGGTTCAGGCTGTCAGAATTTATTACAGGTTATCTGCACCGATCTGGCAGTCAGACTGTTTGTTCTGTCAGAAGGACCCAGGAAGGGCCAGGCACCATCTAAAGCAACTATTTGCAGTGGATCCACCAGTTGATCGCTCAAGCCTATGGCTTGAAGAGTAAGGCTCCACTTTTTTTGGGTAAAAGCACACTCTACCGGGAGTGTGGGAGCATCTTGGGCTATTTGTCAAGCGTCAGTGGCTCAGGTCTGTGAGGCCGCACACTGGTCTTCGATACATACGTTCACGAGGTTTTACTAAGTGGATGCCACAGAGGATACTGATTTTGGCCACAGCGTGTTACGGACAGCAGAATAGGTTCCTTATGATTGATGGCAGTTTTTGTCTGTGTCTCCCTCCCTTCAAGTTCATTGCTTTATGACTTCCCAGATGGGCCATGATTATAGCCTGCTCTGTGTCCCATGATGTACAATAAAGGAAAACTAGTGTGCGCTTGGTAGGTGGTCACTAGATTATTGAGCTCAGCTGTATGGACTGATGCATGTTTCTATATAAATAGTTAATGAAATAAGTCTGTAAAGATGACCATAATGGCATACCAACCAGCCTTAGGCACCACGAGAATCGTTGGATAAATGGGTAAGGAAGAGGCCAGAATCAGCGGGAGAGTTGATGTTCAGTGTGGACAGTTACAGCAGATTCCAAAATGCCGACTCACAGTAAATGGCACACAGCATGTAAGACTGGTATGCTATTATGGTCATCCTTACAGTGAGCTTTTTACCACCGCATCATTTATTTTAAAGAGCCATTTCATTTATCTTTGTGCTCAATAAACCTTTTTTTTTTTTTTTTTTTTCTGGACCCTGTGGATGCATGAATTATTTCATTAACTATTTATATAGAAACATGCATTAGTCCATCCAGCTGAGCTCATTAACTGTTCTCTAGCACTATCTAGTGACTGCCTAGCAACAGCGCTCTTGTTTGCGTGTTTTTCTTCTGTTCACTCAACTCCTGGGAGTTTTTGTATGAGCAGCAAGTGGCTGGATTTGAGTTTTTATTAACTATACATTTATTTATTTAATTTTTTTTTTACACTAAGGCTGTAGCGCCTGGATGTCGGTAATTTGCTACAAGCTAGTGTGCTTCCTGTATGGGAGGGGTTATATAGGGTAGAAGTTTGTCTTTGGTCGGCCATTGTCCATTTACCTATAGGTGGTGCCTAACCCAAATGGTCATAATTATTATAGTCTGCTCTTTTTTTTCCTGTGATGTATTCCAAGAAATTTGATTTTCTTCTTCTTCTTTTTTTTTTTTTTCTTTTTATGTGCCTGGACTGTTGGCACACTTTCTTATGAGTAAGGCTGATGGTATCATAAGCTTGTAAGTGGCGTATAATATTCATCACCTTGTCTTTTGTGAATAGAATGATCTATCCGAGAAGGAACAAAGATGGGGAGCAAAAACCGTGCAAGGATCTGGTCATCAGGAACACATCAAGTAAGTAAACCATTTATATTGGTGTGGTGCTTTTACTACCTATTGAAATTGCCTAAAAAAAAAAAAAAAGTACTTCAGCAAAGTGTTAAAACATAATGTTCCTCTGTGTTGAAAAGTTTGAGAGAAGATGCCATAGATACTGAACTGCATAGGCATGTATGGGAGCACTTTCCAGCACCCAATCCTTTCTGATGGACTGAAGGCTGAAATAAGTACACAGACTATCTTTTGTAAATGTTAAAAACTGAAATCTTTACTCAAGAAGGACTCATTTATAGTAAATGAAATATTAGAGAGAAGTCGAGCAAAAGAGAATGACTAGTCATTAGTATTGCTTATATAGGTCCCTTGCAGCTGATCTTTCCCCATCACTGACTTACTATGCCTGTGTAGCGTCACATATGGCGACCCATCACATTTGGCTACCCGCTGGAGTGCGCATGCACGACGCCGCCATATGCGTTTTAACACTTTTACGACACACTAAAACCATCAGATAGTGTGACAGAACTGACGTTGAACTTTGCTTGAGTGGTTATTATGTGGCTCCACCCCTAAGTCCAGGTTCAAGCCCCACCATCCAAGTGGACGTAGAGATAGAATATAATTATGCCAAGCAAGGCCGTGCCCGAAGCATGGCGAGGGGGCCTGTTGCAAAGTGGCTTGAACCTGGACTCAGGGATGGAGCCGCTTTTTCTGTGCTGTTTTGTCGTAAAAGTTTTGGAACGCATATGGTGGCGTCACACGTGTGCACTCAAGCGGGTAACCAAATGTGATGGGTCGCCATATGTGACACTACACCTGCACTTTCTCTGTGTGGAGACGGCCATCTTGGTACATGCTCAGAACTTTGCTTCCTCATGCCAGAGTGGCTCTCCTGAAGACTTCTTCTTATCTAATAATGAGTAGGGGAATATTTATGAAGTTGCAGGAGAGTTATAGGTATAGCCAACTTTATGAAGATCCTTCCATTACAGATCTTCAGGTATAGCTTTCTCTCTAACCAGGAGAATGGTGAGAAGCACCAGATCTCAATCAAAATTTCAGGACATTAGCAGTCACAGACAACAGTACCTTAGGTCTTGCACATCAGACATACAGCTATGAAGCCCAAGAGTACAAAGGTACTGTTTTTAAGGAGGAATTCAGGTAAATCTCTAGGGTACTGCTTAGTCTCCAAAATGTATAGATTTTTCCCTATAACATAGCAGGTTGACTGAGGTCCACTTAAAGGAACAACTCCACAACAAAAGAAAATCAATTTTCATTGGAATGATTGGCTATTCAATACCTTGAGAGATTTCACCCCAGCTAATTTGTGATCATCCTTAAGCTGTGCTATATGTTCTCTCAAATCTATATTTCCAGTTACAATTTTAAACAATATCTATAATTGTGATGCCTCTTTGATTTTGTCTCAGCATCCACACACTGAGGGAAAATGTCTCCCAGGAACACCAAACCCTGAAAGAGCAAGAACTTGAGTCTGGACCCAAAGCTTCTCATGGTTATGGAGGAAAGTTTGGTGTAGAGAAGGACCGCATGGACAAGGTGGGTACAAAGCTTCTGAACACTTTTGAGGAAAGTTTTTAGAAGAGCAACATGTTGATAAGTTTTCCTTTCAGTGATTTGGGGAGTGGGATTTGGGGCCTGTGTCAACGGGGTTTTGTTTACATCAGAACTGCTTCTCTTACTAATACAAGTCAATAGGAAAGCAAAAGAAACTGGTTGATGCAGCTTAGGAGGTCAATTAGAGGTCAAATGGACTTGTCAAACTGCGAATCTTCTCAGAAACGTCTTAAAGGATAAGTTTACATTTCTCAACATATTACACCGGTATTTAGGGTGTAAAATGAGCATTTATTGCCATCCACCCCCTGATTTGCCCTTCCCTGTGACAGTGGGTCGGGGGCCTTCTCCCCACATTCACTGTTCCAAGTTGAGAATAGTGCAGCTGTGTAGGGTTCTGCCCACACAGCCGCATCATTCATTCAGAGTTCTGTGAATGAATAAATGAAATGCAACTACCGTCAGCCATTGCGGCTGGAGGCTTGTAGTTCTCAATGAACTGCAAGGGTGTTGATGAGTGCTCTTGTATATTGAACTTCCTGGACTTCAGCTGTAAGGGCTTGTTCTCATGATGTACTTTAGCGAATGTTCATTCAAAGGGCTGCCTTTGCCTGTATGGGATGCACAAGTGTTCCCTATGTTCAACCACTTGTCTGGCAAACTGAGACCAGCGGCTGTGTCCATTCAACCTCTACATCCTGTGACGATCCGGGGTGATTAGGTTTAATTAGTGCATGCAGTTTTCCAGAAACTTTTCACTCCAGACTGTGTTTTTTAGGGCATGGCAGCCCACTTTTATTTAAAGGTAATGAAAAAGTTCAAACAAACAGTAATCTTCCCTCGCGGGGGGGTTCCATCATCACTGTATAGACACAAACTATAGCCTCCTGGCTTAGTCACTGTCAGCCTCATGCTATTTTGGTCGCAGGCTACATCTGCCTGCTACAGACGTGCACACACAGGCTGCCACCTGCAGCCTTAGACTCAGAGACCTCCTGTCTTTCTCCTGTGGAGCCGTCTCCTACTAGGACCCTCCTGACCTCCCAGGCCAGACCTCCTGTCTGCCGGGCGGAGCTGTCTCCATGTCTGAGCAATGACCTCTATTCCTGGGATGATTATGAAGCCATCGCGCAGGTGTGCAATTAGCAAGCCTACCAAAATCAGGCATTCACTGCTCATATGCACCTGTGACATGGGGTCGCATCTCTACAATCCCAATAAACACTAATGGGACTGCTGCATACAGATGCACAGAACACCTTTGCATCCCATTTGGGGAAACCCAGCCTTGTGCACAGATACACCTAACTACGTACGTTAATGAGGCCTAAGTGGAGAGCTACAGCTCTACACTAATCAGAAAGCCCAGCATATCATGCAAAAAAGTTATGGAAGTGCCAGCACTAAATGTTTACCCAAAAAAAAAAGTTTTGGTAAAGCCTAAGTGGATGGTTTTGGAAAGCTTAAGTGGATGAATATAAGAAAGATGTTTAAAAGTAGAATTTTCCTGTGAGCAAATAAATGTCGTTAGAAGGTTTATATGCTAACAAAGCAGTTTTTTGAGGGTCTCTAGTACTGGAGTATTTGAATAGTTGTATAGCAAAACCCAATGTGTTTTTTTTCAACTTTTTTTTTTTTTCCTTTTTGTAATCCTCTGATCTTGATTTCAGCTCCCAGAATTTTTCGTAAATTTTATGCACGAGACCCATGCAAGAAGCAAAGCAAAATATTTGTTGAAGCTTCTTCTTAGAATGCCCTTGATTGCAAATTGCGTACTGTGCATTCTTAGTGTGTGGTACATACTTCCTGCGAGTGAATGCCATCTCTATGCATGGAGGTTTAGAATGGCTCGAGTCGAGGCCTCTGAAGGATTAGAGAGTTCATTATATCTTGGTTTGGTGGCTCTGTGACTAATGGATCGTGGAGGCCAGCTTGCTGTGCTGCTATTGAGCCAGGAAACGGCCGTCAGACAAGAGGATATCCTAATACAGGCACTGTAGTGTAGCTAGTGGATCAGCTTTGCCTCACGCTGAGTCATTTTACTGTTCAGAGGAGTTCTGCTCAGCATAGGAAGTGGTTAGGGGAATAATCTCCAATTCCAGGCTGAGTCTGGCAAGCATTAGGAAGACTTTCCTGTCATCTTATGCCAAGCTTCTGTCACATGACCAGATCTACAGCTAGCAAGATAGAGGGCAACGGCTTTCCTAAATGTTCAGGAGAATAAGCCTCATGTCTATAGCCACCGATTAAAGTGACACTAAACAATATTCTTTTTCTCCAAAATTAATCCATATACTTACTGTGTTTTCTGCCTCCCTTGTGAGTTCCTTGAGCTCCTGAACCTTTCCTTTTTTTCCTTTCCATTTGTTTGGAACAAGCAGTGCTTGCTACACATCCCATAGTCCATCTCAAGAGCAAGTAAAGCTGGCCATAGATGGAGTGATTTTCTTTCCTGCAACCACAGGTTGCAGGATAGAAATTTGCTTGATTTTCCCCATCAGCACAGTCAGTGTCCCATTGAGAGTGTTGCAGGGGGAACTCCATTGTGTTTTCCTGGCTGGGAGGGGGCGGCTAGCAGTAATAGTATGTACTGTAAAATCCGACAGGCTTGCTCAGCCCATACATGGTTTAGATATCATCAGGTCCCTGCTGCCTCGGCCAAGGTTCAAACAGTCTATGGCTGGCTTAAGAGAGGGTTCCTACATACAGTGGAACCATGGAGAATGAAAAAAGGGGAATTTGGAGGAGGCTGAGATCAATAGAAGATAGTTGTGCAAGGACTGTTCTAGTAGCTGGGAGGAGCAGTGGACTGTATGTAAAACTTCTTCTTTGTCCTCCCTTCCTCCCTCCCTCCTTCCCTCCTCCCCCCTCCTCCTTCCTCCTTCCTCCTTCCTCCTTCCTCCTTCCTCCTTCCTCCTTTTCTGATTCCCCTATCCATACTTATTTATTATTATTATTATTATTATTTTTTTAAGGTGGGTGGGAGAATCGCTCCCGCTGAGTTAGAAAACACTGATCAGTGTTGCTGGCTGTAGCCGGAGGCCCTGATCATTCGGAAAAATCCTTACAGGCTGGTTGGACGATAGTCCAACCAACCTTCATGTATGACCACTTTAAGGAGATTCACACGCTCTTTTTGTCCTGTTGTTCATTAATGCCGGGAGAACACAGTGATTATTGCTAGATAACAGCCGCTGGCAATAATCGCATGTAAAATCGGACAGGCTGGTTGTACCCAAGCTGATGATCAACTTGCGTACATTCAGCCTGCCCATACATAGTTCAAGTCTGTCTGTTCCTGCTGAATCGGCTGAGATTCTAAACTTCTATGGTCAGTTTCAGTGCAGCCAAAAATTAGCATAAGGGATATAATTTGTAGTCAGTAGGGTGGCTTGGCACCAGCCGTTTGCAGACCCCTGTACAGCAGAGCTCAGACTGGTAGAGGAAGAAGTGGCACAAGAAACCAATCTTCTGTGGTACTTATGGTCTTACAAAGAGCATGTTGATAGGAGGGAAGAGCAGAGTAACAGAGAGAGAAAACTAATTAGCTCATATCTCCTTTCACTGTCCAGTCACAGGCTAGGGGAGAGACGAGATATTTACGTGTTATTGAACTGCAGCACTACTGGGTCTCCTGCCCTGCCAGATATGGCTGTGCTATGTGTCAATACTGTACAAATCTAATATTAAAGACCTATGGAAGGCATTCTACCTGTGTGTTGTCCATCCAACCCGTGTATTTGTTTGTAATTTTTTGTTTTTAAAGTGCCTTAATTTGTTTTCTATGGACCACACCGGTGTTGGTTAGATTTACCAGGCAGTATTTTTATTTTATTTTTTTTTCTTTTATTGCAGTCGGCAGTTGGACATGAGTACCTGACAAAGCTTTCCAAGCACTGTTCCCAGTCTGATTCAGCGAAAGGTTTTGGCGGAAAGTTCGGTGTCCAGACAGACCGAGTGGATAAGGTAATATTGTAGTCCTGTTTAATAGTAAGGAATTTAAAGGAAAAACGTAACCTTTTTTTTTTGACAGAGCAGAGTAGCGAGAGAACTTTGTGTGTGTGTTGTGGTGGGTTGTTTTTTTGTTTTTTTGGTTTTTTTTGGGGTTTTTTTTTAACCCTTTCACTGCCAGAACCATATGTTGTGTTTTTCGTTTTGCACTCATGTTTAAAGATAGTTTTTAGCCTGAAGATTATTTAAAACCGCCAACACATTTTACAGGCAGTCCCTGGGTTGTGAACAAGAGAGGTTCTGTATGCCTTTCCTTCAGAGCGCATACGCTGGTGATGTCACCTACTGCATCTAAAGTAAATCGCTTCTGAACATCGCACGTTTAGGAGATATTTACTGTACCTATAGGTAAGCCTTATTATAGGCTTATAGGTAAAAATTATACATGGGAGTTTACTCCCACTTTACGCGACTGCCTATATTTAGTGAATGCAGAGACCTTGGAGACTAAAATGGTGGTAATGCCAATATTTTTATGTCGCACAATATTAATGCCACGATTTATCAAGCATGGGAGCAGTGTGCTGGCTGATGCCCCTGGAAATCACTGAAGTAGACTCTGCTACTCCTGTGATCTATACTTGTGTCTGGGTCCTGTGCTGAGTGATGGGCCTGATGCCTTGTGAATACAGGAGGTTGGCTGCTCAACACACTGTTTGGAGAATGCTCTAAATTTTCTGAAAGAATGCAAAGCGTTCTGTGATTGGATGAGGTATAGATCGTGACATCACCCTGCTTCTCCACCTCGTCCAACCAGAGAACACATTGCATTAATTCAGAAAATGCAAAGAATTCTCTGAATGGCACCCATGTCAAGCAGGCAACCTCCTGTAATCACAATGCAGGAGAGCAGTCGCTCACCACAGGTCCCAGACAAAGAGAAGGGTTTCACAATGTCAGATCAAAGTGTGGTTGCCACATCCCTGGTATTCAATTGGAACAAGAAGGGAAATCCTCCTTCCTTGGGACTTTAAAGGCAATGAACACATGTGTATAGTCAAAAAGTATATTTTATTAAATGTACGATCATATGATGAGGGATGTTAAAAAAGGCATGAGAACATTTTACAATAATATACAAGACATTAAAAACAAAAAAACAAAAAAGTTACATAATGTGTATGACAAAATGATTGTAACTCTCCGGTATATAGTAATCCCCGGTATCCGACGCATTTCTGATTAAAGCACCTTCTTCAGGGGTATAACGTAGGTGTATGTATGGTCAGGTTGCCAAAACAGAATGTGTAGGGTTTGTTTAGTCTGGGGGCTTTAACCAAAGCCTTAAATAAGGCTCCAAGTCTAT
Organism: Aquarana catesbeiana; assembly: GCF_042186555.1. Classification (NCBI taxonomy): domain Eukaryota; kingdom Metazoa; phylum Chordata; class Amphibia; order Anura; family Ranidae; genus Aquarana; species Aquarana catesbeiana. The sequence goes on along the minus strand of NC_133334.1, from coordinate 43,685,410 downwards.
GTGAGGTTGCAAACTTCCCAGGTCCAAAGGATATATCTTTCTCCATAAAGGTGTAGAAAAACACGGAGTTTGGCTTCTCCCCGCTCTGCAGTCTGCCACTCTTGATCCCCTGTGATCATCAGGCAATTGTAAATTTAGGGACCATTTTTTCCTCACCTTACCGTATTCGGTTGGTGTTCATCTGCACCCCCCTGCTGGTACTGTTTCATCTCTTCCATTAGGAATTATTTGCATGTAAAGACACAATCATGACAATACATACTCCTACTTTATACCCCTGACGAAGGTGCTTTAATCAGAAACGCGTCGGGTACCAGGGATTACCATGTACCGGAGAGTAACAATCTTTTTGTCATACACATTATGTAACTTGCCGTTTTTTTTTTTTTTTTGTTTTTGATGTCTTGTATATTATTGTAAAATGTTCTCATGCCTTTTTTTAACAACGGTCATCATATCATCGTACGTTTTTATGTACATTTGATAAAATATATTTTTTGACTATACACATGTGTTCGTTGTCTTTAAAGTCCCAAGAAAGGGGAATTTCTCTTTTTTTCAACCACAGGTCCTAGAAGCATGTGGAGACCACTGAAGTAGTGCTGGCTGCTTCAGTGATCTCAGGCTTCCAGCTGCATTGGCCAGGTATGGCATATAAATAGTTACTTTGATCCAGGCTGGTCCAATGTTGCTGTATAACATGCCACTGCCTGGAATTGTTCTTTAAAGCAGCGCACCTGCTTTGCATCGTTAAAGCACTCATCTTTGTTTAGCTAGGACCAGCAATTGTAGTGAAATTATCAGGCTTTAAAGCAGAACTCTGAGCAAATGCTTTTAATAAGGTGAAGCATAATATCCTATTTCTTGTCATTACACCCACTTTTAAAACCTCTGATCAAAATAGGTCCACCTGTATAGCAAAGAGCCCTGTAGACGCCTAAGTTGAGCAATTCTGTGGATGTCTCAGTGACATGTTTGCTCTGTGAGCAGTTAGCAAGTCATAGGAGAAAATCATTTGTCGTGCTCCGGAATCCAGTCTGACTGACTGTGGAGACATAATTTTCCTTCAACAAGAGCAGTCCTTATTCACTTTGAAGCCCTTGGCTGATACAGCAAGGTGACTGAGCCAGATGTTTATAGAATTAGAAGCTCAGTTGTCTTAACCCCTTCCACCGACCATACACATATATTCGTCCTCACGAAAGTGGGCCTGTTTTTGTGAGGCCGCATGTATGCATACCTTTGTGCTGGGATCACACTGCACAGTGTGCTCGCCCCGATCGGGACTTGGTACTCCCCAGTTCTGGGTCACCTGATCGCTATGATAGTGATATTTAATTCTTTTTTTTTTTTACATATGTTTTGTGCCAATTTCCTTTTGATAAAAAATAATCGGGAGATATCAGTTACCATTTACCACCAAATGAAAGCCCAATATGTCCTGAAAAAAAACAAGGTATAATTCACCTAGATACATATAGTAAAACTGTACATATCGTCACAACTACTAACACATGTCAAAATTATGCTTGGGTATTAAAGCGGAGTTCCGCCGAAATTTATTTATTTATTTTTTTTAAGTCAGCCGCTGCAAATACTGCAGCTGCTGACTTTTAAAATATGGACACTTGTCCAGGGTGCCCGAGGTGTCGGCACCTGAAGCCGATCTGTCCCTCGGCTCTTGGGTGGAGGCACCGCCATCTTCTGGTAAGGGAATCGGGAAGTGAAGGCTTGCGGCTTCACAGCCTGGTTCCCTACTGCGCATGCACGAGTCGCACTGTGCTTTCTGAGTGGTCCTTGCTGTCTTCTGGAACCTGTGTGTCTCCCAGAAGACAGCGGGGGGATGGAGGAGGGGCCGGACATGGAGTAGATATTCATGGATACTGCGGCTATCTATACAGAAGTGGGAGCAAATACCTGGATTACACAGGTATCTCCTCCCCCCCCCTCGCCCCTGAAAGGTGCCAAATGTGACACCGTGGGGGGGGGGGGTTCTGAAAAGCAGAAGTTCCATTTTTGGATGGAACTCCGCTTTATCATTTTTTTTTTTTTACCCTTGGGCGGGAAAGGGTTAACCCAAAACATAAGGCCCCCATGTAAAATCCGGCATTCTAAACACTTCCAATCCTTAGTAGGAAGGGGTTCGCGGAGGATCAGGCACGCTAACAGAGGAGGTTTGGCAATGTATTCCAGGGCAGATAAAGTAAATTTCCCTGTCCCCTACTCAGATTGTCTCAATTGTTCCTTGTATATAGGGCATATCACACTCATCAGAAACTACTTCGGTATTGATAAGAAGTAGTAGATACTAGAAATAGGGTTTTTCAAACACAAGTTGCTTTAGACCTGTTTAGTATGTATAGGATAGTTTGGAAGAGGATCTATATTCAGATGAGATTAGGGTCCCAGTCTCCAAACTCTTATTCCTTGCCCACAGACTTACAGCTGGATCTCTCCACATCCCCCTACATTTGAAGACTGGTGTACTCATGTTAACTCTATCCTCCTGCAGGAGCGCTAAATTTTTTAACCTAGGAATACCCCTAAATAAGTTCACTAAACATGGGGAGCTGTGGCTGTCTATCCCTGATGCTGTCAGTCAAACTGCTGTAAGGAGGGAGTGGGGATGTGGTTTACTGGCGCTGTGTATGTCTATGGATGCACACAGCCTGGCTCAGGAGTGCACTTGCATGGGTGCCCCCTTAGCACATGACTTGTTGAAACGGGCACCTGGAGGAAGGAGAAGCGGACTGTACTGGCAAGGGACTTCAGACAATACTCACCTGGAGCCCAGTCTACATCCAGTGATGTGCATGAGAGCAGCGGGTCTCTCTCACCTCATTGGCTCACACAGCAGCAGGATCCATTGGCTCTTGCTGCTTTCAATCAGTCAGTGAGCCAATAAGGCGAAAGCTGGGTTGGGGCTGTGCCAAACTCGTGTTTTAAATGGACACACTGAGGGCATGGCTCGGGAGGTAACCTTCTCGTGTGCCCCCATAGCAAGAGGCTTGCTTTTGGGGGCACGTGTCAGGTGGTAGTTAGTACCGCCGGGGAGGGCACCCCAACTGTTTAAGATTTTATGGAATATACAATAAAGGCTGAAGTGCAGTGAATTCCGGGTTCTCTTTTATGTGGCCCTTCTCCCTGAGTGGCTGGTAGATAGACTGCTAATTTTTCACCTGGAGAAGCTTTGATTGTCTAAGTTCTGTTAAAGTGGTTCTAAAAGGCAAACTTAAATACTTATTTGATATACATACTGTATGTTTAGTCTTTTTATTGCCAGATGATTTACATACACACACCCCTACCACACTGCAGAGCCAGATCACTATGCATCTTCTTGGTTTGGTTTACTCTATCCTGGTCACCCCCCTGCTAACTAAATAAAGTTGATGGTGCCAGTTTGTTGACCAAAAAATAAGGCCGGAGGTTGCCAGGTGACATAAACTGGATTGCTGAACCAGGAAATAAATGCATTACCTTCCCTTTTGGTGGGTAAAACAGTAAATCTACACACAGTAAACTGCACAACAGGAACTTTTTTTTTTTTTTTCTAAACTTTAGCACTACCATTGTTTTTTCATTTTTATGAACTTCCCTGTGTGTTTGGTGGTTTTTCATCCTTTTGTTCTCTTGCAGTCTGCTCTGAGCTTTGAATATCAAGGGAAGACAGAAAAGCATGCATCTCAGAAAGGTGAGAACGTGTGTGTGTGTGTGTGTGTGTGTGTGTGTGTGTGTGTGTGCGCGCGCTACATGTTGCGTGTGGGTTTTTAAAAAAAAATTTTATTCTCCATTGCTGGAGCAGACCTTTAGATGAGCCCTGCAGTATAATAGAGCTTGTAAGATGCAACATTCAAAGTGTATACAAAAATGCAGTACATCCTCAGGTTTTTCAGTATCAAAGGCTTTTTCACTTTATTGCAAAAGCATGGCCGCACAACGCTCAAGCTCCCAGCTCACATTGTTTCAGACCATGTCTAGCCTTATATTAAACTAGGCGCAAGCTGCACACTAAATACACAACCTCCTAGCTTAATAAAGCGCTTGTCTGAAACCTTTACTCTGAACTGGCAGCCTGTTTTGTATTGGCATGCTTTTGCAATAAAGTGAAAGTGCTTTTGAAAGAAGTTTGGGAATGCAAAAAAAAAAAACCTTTATACAAGTTCAAAAGATGTAAAAGTGGGGCTGTTGTTCAATATTTTTATGTAAAGGAAAAACACTCAAAATGTTATATTTTTTCCTGTGCATTTACCTGCAATTTGGTGATAGGGTCTCCTTTAAAGTACTGTATGCATATAAATATCAGGGTTTTAAAAAAATCGAATTTTTGTCTATACTTTGTAATGATGTTTACGAAAGAGCCATATATGTATATAATTGCATTTGGGACAACCGAAAATGAAAAATCTAGTTACCATTTTGTGGGCTCCGATTCAGGTTCATTCAGAAAAGGATGCTAGCAATCACAAGGATTTAGAAAGGCAAGCAGCTAACCAATATAAGTGGCGATGCTATTTAGAGATTTTCACATGGAGGAGTTTCTATACTAGCCCAAACCTGGCAGCCCTGCTCAGTTCAAGGAACAGGGCAAGGAAGTGGCAAGATGGTACAGATTGGTGGGTATACCTTGCTGGGAGGTGGGTTATCAGGAGACCTTGCAACTTGAACAAGGAAAGTGACACTCTATTTTAAATGCAGTATTTTAGTGTTGGACAAAAATGTAGGGTGCTTCATATTTGTACAACTTTGGCTAAATTGGGAGTTTTCTTTTTAAATGGAGATCTACATACAGCAATACCCCTTGCTATGAGATATTCCTAGACAATGTACCAAAAAATACAGCCTAAAATATGAATTCTACAAATTTTTGTTTTATTACATTATGGAAAATATACACAAACTATACACAAAAACAAACATTTTAAAATTGATGCTTTGCCCCGAGTGGTTATAGATGCACTATATTACCAAAAGTATTAGGACGCCTGCACACACACTTCAATGGCATCTTAGTCCGTAGGGTTCAGTATTGAGTTGGCCCACCCTTTACAGCTATAACAGCTTCAACTCTTCTGGGAAGGCTGTCCACAAGATTTAGGAGTGTGTCTATAGGAATGTTTGACCATTCTTCCAAAAGCACATTTGTGAGGTCAGGCACTGATGTTGGACAAGAATGCCTTACTCGCAGTCTCTGCTATCATTTATCCCAAAAGTGTACTTTCAGGTTGAGGTCAGGACTTTGTGCAGGCCAGTCCTGTTTATCCACCCCAAACTTGCTCATCCATCCACTATCTCCATAGTTTACTTATCCTTTTGGCCTAAAAAGTCCGGTTAGGGGGGTTTCATTTGCTCTTTAGTTTGATACCCGATGATGGTCCACCTTTTTACCTGACCCGACTGCCTTCCTTCCCTCTAACATGACCTCACAAATGCGCTTCTGGAAGAATGGTCAAACAATTCCCAAAGACATACTGCTTAACCTTGTGGACAGCCTTTCCAGGAGAGTTGAAGCTGTTATAGCTGCAAAGGGTGGGCCAACTCAATATTGATCCCTACGGACTAAGACAGAGATGCCATTAAAGTTCCTGTGCGTGTAAAGGCAGGTGTCCCAATACTTTTGGTAATATAGCGTACATTTAAATGGCCCTTATGTATGGTCTGTAGCTGCTTTAATCTTCCAGAATCCTCATTGTAAAGACCTGCTCCTCTGGCAACCCTAACAGCAAGCATAATTAAGTTGTTTGGCATATTGAGTCCTGGCTTCTCTTAGTGGGGCTGTAGATCATGAGTCTGCTATATTCACAGCATCACCCAGTGACTGAAGGGCAGACTGACCTTAGAAGGGAACCAAGAGATGTGGGTTTTCATCTATTTTTGCATGCAGAAGAAAGGGGATTAAGCCACACAGGAAAGCTTCATGAGTTTTTTTTTTTTTTTTTTTATTGCACCTTTGAGACTGTTGGAGCCATTTGGACTCCAAAAATAGTTTGTGTTTCAGATAGAGAGGTGTGTGTGTGTGTGTGTGTGTGTCAATTTGTATATAAATAATCTTTGCTTGATCTTGGTGCCAGCATGGGGCTTTGCGATCATCTGACCAATAAATATTGTAGACTTTAGTTCTGCTTTATGTAGGCCCATACTTATAGGGAAATGACCGCTTATCTTTGCCACAAATATTCCATGCTTGTAAAGAAGTTTGCTGCCAAGGTTGATTGTATTAGAATTGATCTAGAGATTTTTTTATTTTGTCTTTTTCATTTTGTAAATGTCCAAAGCTGTTGCATAACAAAACTCAACGCCTTTCAGATTACACCAGCGGCTTCGGCGGCAAATATGGAGTTCAGTCTGACCGAGTGGATAAAAGCGCCGTTGGCTTTGATTACAAGGGCAAAACGGAGAAGCATGAATCCCAGAAAGGTTTGTGTCAAAACGAGAAAGACGACTCATGACAACTAGCCTGCAGCAAGGGTTGGCCTGCTGTAACCCTGTCAAGCGGTGAGGGGCATCGCTCTTCCCAGGAATGCACAAAAGAACACAAATAAGACATCACTGCATGTTCATCAAAAGCTAAAACCAGATTTCCTGACTTGACTCCTACTGCAGATATTTTGCCTGCAGTCTTTTAGCCAAAGAGAAACTAAAAATCTAAGCATGCCGTGTCACATGCCTCTCACAGACATGCAAAATAAAAAAAGACCTTTTTTTTATGTAGACTCTTCTTCTGTTCTTCTAGGACAGGGGTGCCCAGCCGGTGGAGCTCTCAAATGTGGCCCACAATCCCAAACCAGGGAAGCACATGCCCATGCTCTGGGATGGCGGGTCGGCAAGCTCAGATCAAAATCAATGGGTTGCCGATCACCATCCAAGAGCATCAATGCATGAAGCAAGGATTGGCAGAGGAGGAAGCAAGCAGTCTGGAGAGCAATGCCAGCAGAATCTGGAAGAGGTCAGTGTATTAAACATACACTGCACTTTTGCAATGGGCATATTCGCACTTATAAAAAAAGGGTTATTAGGCTGCTTTCACACTGATCTGCAGGTGCACTGTGCTTTCCTGAGGGTTAGCTGCACTGAGCCATAGACCTCTATTCTATCCTGTGGCTCTGAATGAAGGAGTTTTGGTGCACTTTCAGAAAGGGCACCACATCTGCAAGATGTAATAGAAGTCTAAGGCTCAGTGCATCTAACCCACAGGAAAGCCAGAGATGCACTGAGCTACTCCCATGGTGCTGGTAAACTGCAGCGCATCAGTGTGAAAGCAGCCTTATAGGGGCTCAGGACTGTAAGGGCCCATTTATGTTTGGGTGGGGGGTTAAACCCTATAGTTCATTATGGCCATTGACCAGGTACCCTCTGGTGTCACATTTGCCACCTTTTCAGAAGGGGGGGGGGGGGATGCGTACCTATTTTTGACAGATACCCTTCCCCACGTCCGGGAGACCGCAGCGCAGGGCCATCCCTCGGAAGTCCAGGCCCCCTCCTCCTTCCTCAGCCGCCGGGTCAATTAGAAAGCGCATGCGCAGTAGGGAACCAGCTGTGAAGAATTCATTCGTTTTTGTTTTGTGTTTTTTTTTTTTTGTATATATTTTCCTATAGTTCCTCTTTTATAGCGAGACTACACTTAAAAAGGAAAAACCCCTCTCCAAGTCATATTCTGCTAATACATTTTTATCCCACAGACTATTCCACTGGTTTTGGTGGGAAGTTCGGTGTGCAGGCAGACCGTGTGGACAAGAGTGCTTTAGGATTTGATTATCAGGGAAAGACAGAGAAGCACGAGTCTCAAAAAGGTTGGTATTCTCTGGCAAGTTAATATAGCCCCAAATGCTTTTTTTTTTTTTTTTTTTTTTTTTTTTTTTGTGTTGTACCTGGTATTTTATTATAATACTAAATAAATTAGAGCTCTGTATAAAATAAAAAAAAAAAAAAAATTATACCTGTGTGTCACGTCCGTTCATGGATTCAGGGATTGTTGGATGCCAGGTCCCCATTATCACTGTAGAACACATAGGGGCCAGTAAGAAGATCCAAAGTGCACAGCAGGGGAGCATGCATCTGAAACACCCATGAAAGACACATTTGTGTATAGATATTAAAAAGATTACTATTTTTTTTTTTTTTTTTGTGTTCACTGATCAGGGCACTGATCTTTCCAGTGATTGCGCACGGGGGGGCGCGGGCGCGTGTCGGGACAAGTCTGATCATTGGATGAGAGCAGGTTGAGTTCCCAGCATAGTTGGGGAACTGACCACGCTGTGCTCTCCTGCTTAGTGTTGTCAGTTTTTAATAGGCAAGCTTAGGGGCTGTCAAGAACACCAGGGATTTCACACAAACAAAGCAAAACAAAGAGAACAGGATAATTTTTCATACAAGTACATGGTACGGCAGCCACATATCAGGAGTATGAAATGTTGGTGTAACAAACACTTCAAGATTCAGGCAGCAGTTTTTTTGGTTTTTTTTTGTTTTTTTCTTTTGGGGGGTTTTTTTAGTGACTTTAACACATCCATTGCAATATAATGCAGATACTCTGTAAATCAAAATATACCTGCCACTATATTTCAGTTTCAGAGCTTCTAATCCATGTTCCACTATTTCAGTGAACAATGACAAAGGACAACAATTAACTCCTCTTCCTTCCCATTGTTTTTTATTTATTGGGGTCCCTACATGGAGATAATGCAATAAGGATTAAATAATAATGGCACTAAACACTGTTCAAATGTGAAATGAGCTTGAATCCTCAATTTCGGAGTGACGGAAACTTTTTCAAAAAAAAAAAAATAATGTCTTTGTGCCCCCTATGTATTCAGTATTTTTGTAAACCTATAGGTGTTCTAATATAGAAAAAAAGAAAAGACCATTTTAAAGTTAAACTCCAAACACCTCTTTGTGGGGGGATAGGGTAGAGAGAGTTGTAGCTTGCCAGGTTTTTTTTTTGGTTTTTGTCTTTTTGTTTTTGTCTTTTTGTCTGTGTCCCTTGTAGATAATTATTATTGAAGGAGAGCATTCAGCTGGAGTGGACAGGGGAATATGTAACTTCCCTGACTTATTCAGCTATATATGTGTTCTGAATAGCCAATCCAATTATAGCTTATTTACAGCAACGTGGTAAAATATCCCAATCCTCTCATAAGCTTCACCATGTTTGTTTCAAAAGTAATTTTATATCTGTATCTCTCATTAAAATAATTCCTGGTGATCCATCATAGACTAGAGATGGCCTCAGGGATCCTAGTCCCAACTCACCTGCCTGATCCCACCAGGAAGCCGACACTGCACACCACTAATCATAGACGGTGAGACATGTCCCGGTCTGGGCAGATGTGGGCCAGGAAATGTCTTGCTGCCTTTGATTAGCCATGTGCAGTGTCGGCTTCCCGGCGGGATCGGCAGGTGGGTTACAACTAGGATCCTGAATACGCCTGAGCCCATCTCTATAGAAGACCTTGTTCAGGCAGGATAACAACCCCAGGTCCTTGTCTTTAAACTGCGCTACTGCCCTGTTACACATTTTTCCAGTGGAAACTCCAAAAGGCGGTGCCGAGGCACATTACATAGGCATGGTTCACTCTCGCCACCAGCCGCAAACTTCCCCTGAGAGGCAGCGTGCCGTCATTGCTGATGTGCATGAATGTAGGAAGCAGCTTTAGGAGCTCAACAATGCTGATATGCAGCAAATGAAGAAAAAAAAAATCAAAAAACTGAAAACAATTTTTATTTAAAAAGGAAAAAAAAATTGTTCATAATTGTGCCTTAGTAAACTACATTTCTTTGTTGGGGTTTACATCTACTTTTAAATAATTATGCAAGCATTGGTTCCCTTTTCCCTTTTGCAGGGGGTGTCTCACATTGCATCTCCTTGGCAATCACTTAAAATGACATTAAACACTGCCTTAAAAAGCAAAGTATGTCTTTATGATTCTGAGAAAAAGCCCCCCCCCCCCCTTTTTTTTTTTTAGCTGCTGCGATTGGACTTCCTTGCCTGTTAGAGGTTGATTTGCATTTGTTCTCCAAAGTCCACTGTCTGTCAGAACATAGTCACCCTGAACTAGGGGCTATGGGATTTGTAGTGGGGGTGTGGGTGTGTGTATAGAGCAGTACACATGAGTACTACTGATGTGCACTGCCCATCCCAAACACAGTGATTGGGAGAAGGAAAGGTTTGGAAGCTCATGAAGATGTTGCATGGAGGCAGAAAAACACATTTCATGAAAAATAGATCACGGGGCCATTAAAGGAGTTGTAAAGGTAGGTTTTTTTTATCTTGCATTCTATGCATTAAGATAAAAAGCCTTCTGTGTGTAGCAGCTTCACAGCACCCCTAATGCTTGCCTGAGCCACATCTCTGTCCAGCAATTTCCACGATTCCCTCATCCGTCTGGGATTCTCCTCCTGATTAGCTAAAATGCAGCAGTGGAGCTATTGGCTCCCCCCGGCTGTCAATCAAAGTCATTTAGCAAATCCGTAGGGAGAGGGAGCAGGGCAGAACGGCAGCTCCATGTCTGAATGGACACACGGAACTGCAGCTCGGCTCAGGTGCCCCCATAGCAAGCTGCTTGTTGTGGGGGCATGCGATGGGAGGGAGGGGCCAGAAACACAGAAGAGGGAGATCCAGGCTGCCCTGTGCAAAACCAATACTTAAAAAATAGACTTTACAATCACTTTAGTAGTAGAGCGTGCTGACCAGCTGCATCATTGTCTGGTATGGGAACTGCAGTTCTGCTGGCCGCAAGACCCTGCAGCGGCTAGTGAAGATGGCTGAAAAGATTATTGGTGTCTCTCTCCCCTCCAACCTGGACATTTTCCATACACGATGCTCCAGCAAAGCTACCAGTATCGTGAGGGATCCTACCCATCCCTTCCACAGTCTCTTTCAACTCTTGCCATCAGGTAGAAGGTAACGGAGTATCAAAACCAAGACTGTCAGACTGCCAGGCTGCGAGAGCCCTCAACTCCAATCCTCTTTGAAACCTTTTCTACAACCTATAAATTGTGACCAGGAACGTCTCACTTCCCCTCCTTTTTAATCTTGAATATGCACTAGACACTCTTATAAACACTTGCTGCTACAAAGACTTTTGGAAACATATAGTATATGTACAGTTACATAGTTCCCAATTGTGTATAGGTTTTTTTTATTGGTGTTTTTATACTTTGTATATTTTATTTATAATTATGTTTAATTTGTATGTAGCACCGTGGCCCTGTGAGATATGACATTTCGTTCTACTGTATGTTCTTACGTGTAGTAGAATGACTTGACTAGATGTGTATGAAATATTGTTTAATGTCACTTTAGAGCTCCGGCCTCTGATGCTGCTGCAGAGATACCAAAAGGCCATGCTGAAACCAGTGATAAAATACATCCTTCTAGAATACTAACCCTACTTACTTCATTATGAGCCTGCTCCCAAATTCCATCTTTGATTACACATTTATTTAAAATTTTAGATTATTCCAAAGGTTTTGGCGGTAAATACGGTGTTGATAAGGACAATGTGGACAAGAGTGCTGTCGGGTTTGACTACCAAGGGAAGACCGAGAAGCATGAATCGCAAAAAGGTTTGGTATCAATAACCATTTATTTCCTACAGTTCCCCTGGCCTACAGCAGTGCAGAGCAGGTTACATCCTGCCCATAAATGCATTTTCATGTCCAACTGCACATGATGCGAACACAGGAAAATGTTTGAAAATAAGTGAATATTTAGAAAACTTTTTTTTTTTTGTAAGTCTACAGAATGAATAAAAACAAAATTAACATGACAAAAAAAAAAACTTAACTTCTTTGGGTTCTGTATTCTGTGTGGTGGTTTTGATTTAAATGGTCAGTGCTGGCAGTTGATGAACATGTATTTTTTAACTATTTTTTCCTCTTTTATACGTTTTCAAAAATTGGCCTAGCAATCTACCAAACTGGAAACCAGCTTCCAATTATGCTCCTCCAGACGCAAACTATAATCTTTTGTTTCTCACGCCCTACCCAATTCTTACTGCTGCAAGTTAATCGCAGTTCAACACATGCCGACCCATGTAATGGTTTGCAATTGTGTTTTTTCATCCACACTATAGAAGAGCCATTTGGGGTCCAATGATGTATTCAAATTTTTTTCTGTTGTAGTAAAAATTGGTCATTTTAAAGTTTTCAAGGTGGCTGGCATAAATGTTTTTTTTATTTTTTGCAAATTTTAAGACATTACATCTGCCCACCTTTTTAAAGGTGTTCTTCAGTGTTTGTCTTCACCCATTGTCAGTTATTGGAAAGGCTCTCAAGTATGACCGTCCCCTAGGAGCTTCTTGGGCACCTTTTTGCCCAAATTCAGATCCTTATAGTTAATTTTTGAATCAAATAAGGTTATTTACAATAATACAAAACCATACCCATTCCCATCCTCCCGTATCCCACCTATAGGCCAGCTGCACATAACATTTATATATTTCCAGCAAAAAATATTTTGCAACAAAACATATAAAGCTTACATACTCAGACACTGGGTTCAGCATTCTCCTCTCAAGATATTTGCTTAACCCCCAACATTAACACATTGGAAGAGGTTGTATACCCACAGATTGTCATTTGTAGCAGTTAATCTAATATTCGCTAAGGTGGGGCTAATCCTTGAAGCTCAAAACCAGTTTTTGCACAATTAAAAAATAACTAATTGGGCACATCCCATGGTTGGTATGTTTTTTTTTTTTTTTTTTTTTTTTGTGTGGCATGGAATTGACCTTTTTTTTAAAAATTCGTAATTGTTTAGTCTGAGGGCATGGAGATAACAGATTGTAATATTTAAAAAATACTTTTCATCAACATGCAAATAATTGTGCAATGCTCCCATCACTGACTGATATTTGGAGAAACAGACCTTCTTAATTCTGTTTGTCAGATGTCCTCCTCCTCCTCTATGGTTCTTGCTTCTTTTCCTTCATGTTTACAAACCAACTGTAACATTCCAGTATGCTGCTTGGTGGCAAGGTGAAGGAGGGGACTAGTGACACTGGTCCTCCCCATTCTCATGCTTGGTGTGTCTCCTTATATCATTTGACCGCCTTGATATTTTTTTTTCCTTTTTGTCCTGTGGAAAGAGGCTTGGCATCAACCAGGTTCTTTCTACTGATCGGTAAAATGGAAATTGCCATGAGTCTACAACTTGCTATACTCCACTTAAATCTACTGGTTGATCATTTATTTTGTAGTATGAACAATCGACTTTTAACTTGTATATAATTTTACCTAAAGTCTGTGTTTTTTTTTAAAGACTTTGATAGTTCAGGCCAACCCATCTAGTATATTGATATTTAAGTTTTGTGTTGGTGCCACAGTATTAAATCACATGCTGGGTATCTTTAACACGTTCTCCAAAAAAAAAACATTCCCCACCAGAATTCTCAGTTCTGTCCAGCAAATGCAACAATTGCAAAGTTGTGATTGTGTCTGCTCTTCCCTTTTAAAGTGGAGCTAAACCCAAAAATAAAGTTTTAAGGATGCTTTCCAGGTGTACTTTATACATGGGAACCTTGGACCTGCTGTAACTTTGTATATACCATACCTGACTGATGCCCTTGGAAGTTGAATATCACTGAAGTAGACACCGTTAATACAGTGATCTGCGTTTGCTTTCGGGTCCTGTGTCAAGTAGTTGGTCGGCTGCATTTTGAACTGATTGGCCGCTCAGCATGGGCGCCATTCAGAGAATGCTTTGGATGAGGTGGAGGGGCGGGGCAGTGATGTCACGCTCTAATCCTTATCCAATCAGAGACCGCTTTGCATTCAAACATTTTCCTATTATCAGTGCTTTTTTTGAAGTAATCCATAATTCCAGATGTTTCAACGTGCGCAATTTCCATTTAACACGATCAGCCTAAAACTTGTTACCCTCCTAATATGAAGTACTAAGCAGCACACGTCGGTAATTCATAACCTGTCAATTGTGCATGGGGTGTCTCTCATTTCTGTTTAATGGCTCGTGGATTTCTGTGTGTGTAGACTATGTGAAAGGGTTTGGAGGAAAGTTTGGTGTGCAGACAGACAGACAAGACAAGTGTGCACTTGGCTGGGATCACCAAGAGAAACTGCAGCTACATGAATCCCAAAAAGGTATTCTGTAACGTCCAATCATTCTGTGTTTTGTCTGTCCTTGTCCTACCTTCTCATGTCCACTGGCTGTTCTACTCTTTACTGTGTGATGGGTATTTAACACTAACAAACATTGGTAATTCTAGGGGTATTCAGTTATAAATTAATTCATTTTAAGTTTACAGGCTTTCCTGCAACCTTCGCTAAATTGACTTGTGTGTGTGTGTGTATGTATGTATGTATGTGTGTGTGTGTATATATATATATATATATATATATATATATATATATATATATATATATATATATATATATATATATATATATATATATATATATATATATATATATATTAAAAAAACACTTTCTGTGGAAATGCAGATTCATATATTGGGTGCCAATATCTTGAATGCTGAGAACTGTGTTCCAGGGCAGTGATTATTTAGTTGGGACTTTTGTTCACTTCAAACTGGTTTTTCATTCCCATAAACATTTATGAATGCAAAACCTGCATGAAGCAGGTCAGAAGTAGGTCAACTACAGGTCAAATGCACCTGTCAGTTCTGAATGATTTTGAAAGCTTCTCAAATTGATGTCAGACAGTTGCTGTTAATAGAAGTTCAAAGCCATTTGACATGGGCCCCTAATCTGCATGATTAAAGTAGAATACCAGGAAAACTCTAACTATTCCCCCTCCTAACAGATATGTTGACTTGCCTGTGTAAAAAACAAAAAACAAACTGTATTTGCCTGTCTTCAGCCCACTCCAGTCAACTTTTCTCCCTTGTATTGGAAACCATGAAATCAGACCGAGACAGAAGTACAGTTAAATCACACTTGTTTAATAATAAAAGTAAAAAGAACAAACTTAGTCAAAACATAGCCAAAGTTCAGTAACCGGAACAGATGGTCAGCTAAGCCAGAAGTCAGGGATCAAAGTAGTGGAACAGCAAGCAGGATCCGGAGCCAGAAGGGATGTCAGCAAAGCTGTTCTTTAAACGCAGGAGATGTTTTTTGTGATGTCGATTAAGACGAAAGCAGAGCTCCTCTGGACTGAACGGCTTAAGTAGGCAGGGCTGACTAGCAGGATATCAACAACAGCTGACTAACTGTGGAGAGAGATGGGAGCTGGCAATTAGCTGACAGCTGAGTGGCCAGCTCAGAGAAGCAAGGGCTGAGCCCAGCCCTGACAGTCAGCCAGTGCCTGCTGCAGAGGAGAGAGCCCTCCAATAATGGCAGGTAATGCTTGAGGGCATGACATTGCCCATAGGCTTCGATGGCCCATCCATTGTTGGTGCTCAAAGGAAAACCGGTGTATAGGCGCTACAATAGGCACATAAAAGCTCTGCCTGGTGCTCAGAACTTGAGGCTGCTGACACCTCCAACATACCAGAGTAAGGTAAGGGATGGTCGGCACTCTGGATGACCTTCAAAATAGTATTTCTTAAGTAAACATTGTACATTGCTGTAAAACAGCCTACGCGTTTTGGACGTTCGCCATGGCTCAAAAATAACATCCGAAACGTGTAGGCTGTTTTACAGCATTGTGCTTGTTTACTTAATAGAGAAATACTGTTATAGATGTCATCCTGAGTGCCGACCATCCCTTTGCTTACTATTGTTGGCGCTCCCGCCTCTCCCCTGCAGCAGTGTTGGCTGACAAAGGGGAGCCAGATCATGTTACTCGACCTGAGCGGGCTGAAAATGGGTAATTATTCAACTTTTTTACACAGGTTAGTGAGCATGGGTGTTAGGGCATGAAGGGGACAGTTTTAAGAGTAGTTGGTTATCCCAAAATTCCACTTCAATCACCTAATAAAGAGTCTTTATTAAAAGTTGCGAAAGAGATTGTCTCGGGTAGTAAATTAAAGTTAAAGTAGGACTTCAGTCAACATATTCTCTGCATTTTTAAGAGTGTGGAAGGGTTAAAAGCAGCCTTTGATTTTTGTTGTGTCCCCCTAGTGAGATTGCCACTCCCTTCCCGAGTAGTCTTCAAAAGGGGAAGCCCAAAAAAAAAATTGAAAAACTGACGCAATTAACCCTTCCCCTGAAGTGAGTTTGTGGCTGAAGTTCTATGTGTAGTTCAACAAAACTCATACTTAGTTAACAGTGTAACCACTTACAATGAGATAACCAGACTAGCCCAGTTTAAATGGTTGGTACACATTTTAATCACATCAGATTTTTTTTTTTTCAGTAGAAATATGATGGTTAAATAAAGTGCTATCAGAGTCTGTTTATATTTGTTTTGTGTTTTTAATATGCAATGTGTAAAATGCTATTTTTTCACAATTTTAAAAAATTTGCTTTTTGACTATGCCTATCAAAATATTAGGAATCACTTTAAAGTTTTAGTAAATCTAATTTAGGAAACCCTGAGAAACTTAGCACAGTTATTACCTAGATGTTTTAGATCGTAAATCTGCTTCACTTTCTGAAAAAGGTCAGGTTCCAAAACAATCAAAATACAGGGATAAAGAAGAGGCATCCATGGGTACAATGTTTGTCTTCCAGTATGTAACAGGCATAATGTAAATACAATTCAATAGCTTGAAGAAGGCAATGAATAGTCAAGAAAGCAGGTAGTCAAATTGTCGTGTATTGCCTTGTGTTACCTTGTGTTACGAGCCCAAGAATGGGGATATTATGAACAAGGGTAGATCTTTGCAGACCCATGACTGGGCAGGGAACCACCACTTTTTTTTTTTTTTTTTTTTATTGGATAGGTTTTATAGCGGAAAGTTAAAAAAAATATATTTTTTTTCTAAATTGTCACTTTTTTTTTGCAAAAAATAACCGCGGCGCAGAGGTGATCAAATACCACCAAAAAGCTCTATTTGTGGGGAAAAATAGTATAATGTCGCACGCCCACGCAATTGTCAGTTAAAGTAACGCAGTGTCGTATCGCAAAAAATGACCTGGTCATTAAAGAGGTAAAACATTCTGGGGCTGAAGTGGTTAAAGGAAATGGCTCTCAATTTGGAGCCTGCCATTGTTAACTACCTTTTTATCTAAAGATATATTACATTTTGGGTGGAGATTTATTAAAATTGGATAGTGCATAATCTGGTGCAGCTCTGCATAGAAACCAATTGGCTTCCAGGTTTTATTGTCAAACTTTATTGAACAAGTTGATGTTAGAAGCTGATTGGCTACTATGCACAGCTGCACCAGATTTGAAGTGCTCCAGTTAGTAAATCAACCCATTTAAGTGCAGATAAGAAAAGTCAGAGGTCCATACTTGTCCTTGGTCAGTGATTGAACGTTTTGAAGAAGGTTCTGCATGACAGCCAGGCAGGCTAGCATTTTTAGGAGGAGAGGGCAGAAATTGCACTCTGTGTTTCTCTTTGACAATTTTACTCTTAAAATACATTGTTTCCAAATAATAGCAAACATGGCAAGCACTGTAAAGCTATATGATATAGGCACTTAGGCCCCTTTCACACGGGACAGATCCGTGTTGATCCGCCCCGTGTTTATCCGCTGCTCAGCGGGGATCGCTCCGTTTTCCCCAGCTGAGCAGGCAGATGACAGGGCGGGACCCGCACACTGTGCAGGGACCGCCCTGTCAGATCTCCGCTCTCCCCTATGGGGGATCGGAGGAACACGGACCGTCTGTCCGTGTTCATCCGATCCGCTCTGCAGACGGATAGAAAAATAGGATTTTCTTCCGTCCGCAGAATCGGACGAGAGCGGAGCCGGACAACATCGGGTGTTAGCGGATGTACATCCGCTGGCACCCGCTATCCCATAGGGATGCATGTATGTCCGTATTTCATCCGAAAATGGATGTATGAAATACGGACATACTGTCCGCATGTGTGAAAGGGGCCTTACCTGTTTTTGCTTGCTATAGTGCTGTATAGCCCCCTGAGACCTCTTGCACACTGAGTCGCTTTTCAGGCGCTTTCACGCTAAAAAAAGTGCTTGAAAGCTCATGAAAACCTATTTTCCATTAAAATCAATGAATGCTTTCACACTGGAGCAGTGCGCTGGCAGGGCGGTGAAAAAACGCCACTCTCCATTGAAATGAATGGAAAGCTCTTCAAAAGCGCTCAGTGTTTTTTACTGGCGGTTCAGAAGGGCTTCAGTGTGAAAGGGGGCTTACTGTCCATAGTTCTTCTGACATTTTTTCACACACTTGTTAGTTCCTCTTACATTTATTTAAAATGTGTTGCTTTCTCTTTTCAATTAACGCTCTTATTTGCCAATATGCTTATAGATTACTCCAAGGGATTCGGTGGAAAATATGGTGTACAGAAAGATCGAATGGACAAGGTATCTTCATATATTACAGAAAAAAACATTTGTGGTTTCAGAGCAGCCCGTATCCTCCTCTTCTCAGGTCCCCATTGGCATACTTTACTCCTCTTCTCGGTGTGCCACCATAGGAAGCCGCTTGATCCCGAGCTGCGCTGTCTGCGTCCATAGAAACAGACAGTGCAGCTCGATCCTGCCCTTTGCGCTCTTGTCATAGGATTTGACTGAGAGCAGCAGGGTCCAACGGCTCCAATGCCTCGGAAAAGCCCTGAAGAGCTGATAAGCTGATAGACGGGCACAACGCTGGACTGAGTGAACACTTAGGTAAGTATGGGGGGGGGGGGGGGGGAGATACTATATATATTAATGCCTTTTATTGTAAATACTAGAAAAAGAGTGCCTGTTCAAGAACAGGAAAGGTTGGGTAAATAACCATGCTAAAGAAATGTCTGAGCAGGCAATACGTGCAAACAAAAAGAATGGGGCACATTAGGTGAAATGGGTCTCAACTGTAAGTCCTCGGTCCTATTAGGGTATGTCCTAAGCATAGGCAATCAGGATAAGCGGGGGGCACCAGGGCTGCTCTTCAAGGAGTAGAAGATCACACTATAGGTAAAATACAAGAACAAAGAAAAGCACCTCTAAGCGCAGCAAGGCTATTGTTATTAAAATTATCCTCGCTACACTTAGAGGCGCTTTTCTTTGTTCTTGTATTGAGCAGGCAATACGTGCAGATGAAAAGTGTGCAGCATATGCCTGCAGACAGTATGGGCAGAAGAGGAGTACAGGGGCTTTGAAAGCAGGCAGCATGTGCAGGCGAGGAGTGCGGTGCATAGTACAGCAAGCAGCATGGGCAGTAGAGGAATACAGGGGCTTTGAAAGCAGGCAGCATGTGCAGGACAGGAGTGCGGAGCATAGGACAGCAAGCAGGAGAGGCATGCAGGAGGTATGAAAGGAGGCAGTATGTCTGAGAGCGGAGTGTAGGAGCTATAATGGCAGGCAGTGTGTGCAAAAAACAATTGCAATGAGTATGACAGGGCAGCATGTGCAGGAGAGGATCGCAGAGGGTATGATGGGGGCGGTATATGCAAGAGAAAGTGTTTAGTGAATGGCAGCAAGTAGTATGAGGAAAGGAGTACAGAGTATTACAGAATTAGTTCCGTGCAGGAGAAGGATCTAGAGGGTATGGCAGTGGGCAGCCTGTGCAGGAGAGGAGTGTGGTGTCTGGCAGTATTTGCCAGGGAACGGTCCATAATAACACGCTGAAACTAGAAGCTTATTGGCTACTATGCATAGCTGCACCAGATTTTGCACTCTAGTTTTAGTAATTTAACCCCATAGTGTGTATGTGCCGGAGGGGGACACGGGGAAAAGACCAGCGTGTTTGTGCAGGCAGAAAAATACAGGGGAAAGATGTGCGTGTGTGTGTGTGTGTGTGTGTGTGTGTGTGTGTGTGTGTGTGTGTGTGTGTGTGTGTGTGTGTGTGTGTTAGAGGTGGTAATCTTACTGGAGAAGGTGTAATGTCACTGGGGAAGGACCAGGAAAAGGCAGAACTGCACAGTGGCTACGTAAAAGTTGAGCTTTAAAATGTATAGGATATATTTCTATCACAAAAAATGGTCTTGAGGGTATTGGGCATGTGCATGCGTAAGCGCCCTAGGGACAGTTTAGGCCAGGGATTGGCAATTAGCCAATTAATTTTAGTTAGTAAGAAACCCACACTAAAGTACATACTTGCATTTTTCTTTCACAGACTGCAGGAGCAAGTACAAACTTATTATGTTCATTGAAATTCATTTATGATTTAACAATATCAAATTAGCAAGCAATTTCACTGTCCTTCTGTTTTCACAATGGCTTCTGATGACTTAGCTAGGCCTCACATGTTTCAGTGTTCTGTAGCTTATTTCCATTTTAACATCTTCTGAAATCAAACTTAATACTGAAGGTTACTTCAGTATTAGTAGTACATTGCTGAATGTGGACTTTTTTTTTTTTTTTTTTATTTTACATAATCTCCGTTTGCCTGTTTCCCTTCCATTCCCTTGTTCTTGCTTGTTGATCCTCTGCCTCCTTTTTTCAGTACTTACTGTAGATTGCTGACACCACTGAATGCTTATCTCAATTTACAGCAATGTTGTCATCAACACCCCCCCCCCCCCCCCCCCCCATCATATATAGTCCCAATGGCACCTTGTGACTCCCCCAGTTTTTGGATTAAGTGGGGAATGGGTATATTGCTTGTCAGACACTTTGGGCCACAACAGAAATGAGAGTGAATCACTCCAAAGTGAAGGGAGCATTACTGGAAGAGTTGTCTACATCGGAAGATTTCTCCCCACAGCCTCTTCAGATGACAACTTTAAGTTTGGGAGTTTATTTTTTTTACTGTCTGTGACAATAGACACCAGGACAAAATGTTGGGTAAGTCTTCCCAGCAGGAACACACAGCAATAAAAACCTGACAGGCTCTAACCCTTCCCTACTCTTTTGTATGTGATGGCTGCATAAGGAATTTACATGCAAGCGACCACTATTAGTTGGGAGAGCCGGACGCCTACCAAAGCATTCAATGGGGCTGCCTCTTGCGACTAGTCGCTGGGAACCGCTGCTTGGTGTATTCGCAGGTGTTAGTGCACATGTAGAGGCCCTTTAAGTAGAGTTGTAGAAATCTTGCCATAATTGCTTCATGGGTCAGTTTCAGCATCATCTGTTATGTCTGTTTTAAAGTCATGATTGGCATACATTTTTCTTTTGCTTTCATTATGTACTCCGTAGACTCGACTAATGTATGTTTTACATTTTACAGACAGCTGCAGCCTTTGAAGATATAGAGAAAGTGGCCCCAAGTTACCAAAGAACTCGACCAGTAGAAGTCGGTACGTGATAATAATTTGCCTATCCTTTTGATATGGGCTGTGGTACTGTACTGTACTTTAATTGGCTGTTAAAGTGTACTTCTAAAATGAATAAAATCACTCACCCCCCCCCCCCCCCCCCCCCCCACACTTGTTCCAGCGACTTCGTCGTTTGCCTTTTCTATTTTTTAATTGGTGATTCTTCCGGTTTGCAAACCAACAGCCTAAAGGTCACAATGCTTCCTGAGCAGGAGCAATCTTGTCACCCTAAGAGGCAATGCATCCTATGGTCTCCACACTGACCTTGGTATGTCAGCACTAACAGTATGGTGTACACAATGAGTGCAAGGCATCGTAGGACGCCATTTGAGAGGGTTTGCGCAGGGGCAGAAAACCATTGCAGCCGAGGCGAGTATGTTGAATGGGAATTCTACAGCAAAAATAAGTATTGAATAAAAAAAACTATTAACTAAAGAGTTCATGGCATGTTGTGGAAAGACATACAGTTTAGGCTTATGTATATACAGTGGGTATAAAAAAAGAGTTACTCTGCTTTAACCTCTTCAATACCGGGCACTTTCGCCCCTTCCTGCCAGGACAATTTTCAGCTTTCAGCGCTGTCACACTTTGAATGACAATTGCGCGGTCATGCACCACTGTACCCAAACTAAATTTTTAACATTTTCTTCCCACAAATTGAGCTTTCTTTTGGTGGTATTTGATCACCTCCTGGGGGTTTTATTTTTTGCTAAACAAGCTAAATACCAAATTTTTGAAAAAAAGAAAGTGTTTCTCAGTTTCTGTCATAAAATTTTGGTTTCCCCTGCACTGATGGGCAGTGCCGGGCGGCTGAGACGATGAGGTACTGATGTGTTACTGCTGGGCACTGATTGGTACTGTGGTGGTACGTCCTGGTTCACGCAATGATCAGCTGTGATTGGTTACAGCTGATCACGTGGTAAGAAGCCTCTGACAGAGGCTTCTTATCACAATCGGAGATGCGGCATGTCAGACTGACACCGCGCTGCATGTGCGCCGGCATGTTATCCAGCTGGACGTCATATGACGCCCGGTCAGGATAACAGAACGACTTGCCGGACGTCGGTATGCTATTGACCGGGCGGGAAGTGGTTAAAATCACATTTTGTTGCTTTGCAGCCGAAAGTTAAGACTTATAACATCCAAGTGAAAGATATAACCCCAACAAGAACAAAGAAAATATGGACCTGGCAGCCTAATATTAATAAAAATAGCAAGGGTTGCCGCCCACAATTAAGGGGAGTGTGTCTCCGTGTATAAGTCTACTGCAAAAAACAAAAGAAATACGATTGACCACCCAAAGGCTACTTCCTCATTTATTACACGGATAAAAAAGCAACAACGCCTATAACACTAGTTCCTCCCTCCTAGAAAATCACTACCATCTCCCCAATGACCTATACCCCCCCCCCCCAAACCAAAACACCCTTTAACCCTCCTCCTTATGATTTACCTCTGTCCCAGCTTCTGATGGGAAGGCTATGGTTTCTTTTGCTGTATAAGGAGGGTTACAGGGTGTTTTGGTTTGAGGGGTATAGGTCATTAGGGAGATGGTGGTGATTTTTCTAGGAGGGAGGAATAGGAGTGTTTTTTTTTTTTTTAATTCTGTTTTATCTGTGTAATAAATTATGAGGAAGTAGCCTTTCGGGTGGTCAATCGTATTTCTTTTTGGTTTTGCAGTATAACCTCAACATGACAGAAAAAATGTTAAAATTTATAAACCGTATCGCTGAGTTGGAAAAAGGATCACCCCCCCCCCCCCTTATGTCAGTATTTTTTGTTGAGTCACCTTTTGCTTTAATTACAGCTTTTAGTTGGGATATGTCTCTCTTAATTTTGCATATCTAGACTTTGAAATATTTGCACAACTGCTAAAGTTCAGTTAAATTGGAGGCTACAAAGCAACAAAACGTAATTATTTTAAGGGGGGGGTGATTCTTTTCTATAGCCACTGTAGTTTGACGTCCATTTGCTTTGCTGATAAAGGGAAAAGAAACAAATTCATTATAATCCTCCCCTCCCCAGCAATACATACAGTCAGGTCCATAAATATTGGAACAGCGACACAATTCTAATCTTTTTGGCTCTATATACCACCACAATAGATTTGAAATGAAACGAACAAGATGTGCTTTAACTGCAGACTTTCAGCTTTAATTTGAGGGTATTTACATCCAAATCAGGTGAACGGTGTAGGAATTACAACAGTTTGTATATGTGCCTCCCACGTTTTAAGGGACCAAAAGTAATGGGACAATTGGCTGCTCAGCTGTTCCATGGCCAGGTGTGTGTTATTCCCTCATTATCCCATTTACAAGGAGCAGATAAAAGGTCCAGAGTTCATTTCAAGTGTGCTATTTGCATTTGGAATCTGTTGCTGTCAACTCTCAATATGAGGTCCAAAGAGCTGTCACTATCAGTGAAGCAAGCCATCATTAGGCTGAAAAAACAAAACAAACCCATCAGAGAGATAGCAAAAACATTAGGTGTGGCCAAATCAACTGTTTCGAACATCCTTAAAAAGAAAGAACGCACCGGTGAGCTCAGCAACACCAAAAGACCCAGAAGACCACGGAAAACAACTGTGGTGGATGACCGAAGAATCCTTTCCCTGGTAAAGAAAACACCCTTCACAACAGTTGGCCAGATCAAGAACACTCTCCAGGAGGTAGGTGTATGTGTGTCAAAGTCAACAATCAAGAGAAGACTTCACCAGAGTGAATACAGAGGGTTCACCACAAGATGTAAACCATTGGTGAGCCTCAAAAACAGGAAGGTCAGATTAGAGTTTGCCAAACAACATCTAAAAAAGCCTTCACAGTTCTGGAACAACATCCTATGGACAGATGAGACCAAGATCAACTTGTACCAGAGTGATGAGAAGAGTATGGAGAAGGAAAGGAACTGCTCATGATCCAAAGCATACCACCTCATCAGTGCAGCATAGTGGTGGTAGTGTCATGGCGTGGGCATGTATGGCTGCCAATGCAACTGGTTCTCTTGTATTGATGATGTGACTGCTGATAAAAGCAGCAGGATGAATTCTGAAATGTTTCGGCAATATCTGTTCATATTCAGCAAAATGCTTCAGAACTCATTGGACGGCGCTTCACAGTGCAGATGGACAATGACCCAAAGCATACTGTGAAAGCAACCAAAGAGTTTTTTAAGGGAAAGAAGTGGAATGTTATGCAATGGCCAAGTCAATCACCTGACCTGAATTCAATTGATCATGCATTTCACTTGCTGAAGACAAAACTGAAGGGAAAATGCCCCAAGAAGAAGCAGGAACTGAAGACACATAAAAGGGGATTTTGCGAGCCACAATGTTATATTAGAAAAAATATAATATATTAGAAAAAAGGAAAGAAAAAAATAATTGCGATTCAAAAACATACGAAATAAAGTGACATAAAGCTGCGATGTCCTAGAATGTGACACAAACACACAATATAGGTAGAAAAAAATTGGTGGAAAAAATAATTTTTTCCACAATGGTATATTGCCTCAAATGTGGAAATCACCCTAGCTGCCCACGCAGAACACGTTTCATATGCTGTGCAATACAACGTATACAAAAGATACGCTGCGCTAAGGTGAAAATATCAATCTGGAGATTATTAATGCATATGAGGTATACTGAAAATACCGCATAAGCGGCTTATCCAGCCACAGCAAGGCACAAAGGATATATATAAGAAAACAAGTGATTTTAAGGTGCAATGTGTAAATAATATACTAGATGTATACCATTAGAATGAGAGTAGCGATTACTAAACTACTAAATATATATAAATATATATATATATATATATATATATATATATATATATATATATATATATATATATATATATATATATTTAGTAGTTTAGTAATCGCTACTCTCATTCTAATGGTATACATCTAGTATATTATTTACACATTGCACCTTAAAATCACTTGTTTTCTTATATATATCCTTTGTGCCTTGCTGTGGCTGGATAAGCCGCTTATGCGGTATTTTCATTATACCTCATATGCATTAATAATCTCCAGATTGATATTTTCACCTTAGCGCAGCGTATCTTTTGTATACAGGAACTGAAGACAGTGTCAGTAGAGGCCGGGCAGAGCATCACCAGGGATGAAACCCAGCGTCTGGTGATGTCTATGCCTTCCAGACTTCAGGCTGTAATTGACTGCAAAGGATTTGCAGCAAAGTATTAAAAAGTGAAAGTTTGATGGATGCTTGTTAATCTGTCCCATTACTTTTGGTCCCTTAAAAAGTGGTAGGCAAATATGCAAACTGTTGTAATTCCCACACCATTCACCTGATTTGGATGTAAATACCCTCAAATTAAAGCTGACAGTCTGCAGTTAAAGCACATCTTGTTCATTTTATTTCAGATCCATTAGAATTGTGTCGATGTCCCAATATTTATGGACCTGACTGTACGTATTCCCTTTTAATGAGTTTCTGCACTTATAGCGTAGACGTGGCTGTAGAATTTTCCCATTTGACAGTGTTTCTGTATAGTGAGTGACTCAACACTGTCGCATGGACTGGCAATATTGAGACAGGGGGCTTCAAATATCCACTAGTGCAGGCATGATGCAATATGACCGCCAGCTTTTTTCGAAAGCCACACTTGCGTGTGTTTTAAAATTTCTGAATGGAATGAATTACATGCTTCTCAATACCTGGAGGTAACAGGTATTTTCTTTATGCCCCTGCCTTCCCATTCCGCTGCTAGGAATAAGGTGAAAATTTGCTGATTGGGTGGAGAGCATCAAATCAAATCTGTTGCGCTGCAGCACATGGGTAAAGCGCAGGTAAAAGATGTATTGAAGTTCATCTGAAATTATTTGAATATATCAAGTTTGTTATATATCTGTTGTATAGGAATTTCAATTTCACTGTCGGTTAAACTTTTCCAGGAGTGAGTTAGATATCCTTTAAAGAATACGATATAACATCTGTTTGGTTAAGTTCACTTTTTAAAGATTATATTAAAGGGGTTGTAAAGTCAGAAGGTTTTTTATCTTAATGCATTCTATCATTAGACTGCAGGTCCTTTTAGGCACAGCTTCCTCTCCAGCAAGGAGAACAGTGAGCAGCACAGTAGTGACATCAGAGTCTCAACCTAAATCTGGACACATGTGGATTCCCCCATCTACACAAGCAAGGTAGATGGAGGCATCTGACCTGCTGCGATTTTGTATTCTGACAGTGGGGACTCCTTCGCTGTCAAAATACACTAATAGGCGCTGCAGCCTAGTGCAATTTTGCCAACCGTCTCATTTTGAGAGGCGTCTGGAATGGGAATGGCCAGAAATGGATAGAAATTCTACCAGTCCCTGCCGAACTCTCCAAATTTCAATCCAACTATGGCCATCTTAAATCTGGTGAGGTAAGCAGTCAGTCATCAGTTTCTTAGATGACCTCATCTTACAGATATACAGCTATGAGGCTCAAAGTATAAAAAGTGAAGCGCTGTGAATACTTCCTGGATGCACTCTACATCATATTCTAGATATGTCAAATAATCGGACCCTGCTGGTTTCTTAAAAACCCACAATTACTGTATATGCATTACAGAGGGAAATAAAGCCAGCAACATCCGGGCAAACTTTGAAAACCTTGCAAAAGACAAAGAGCAGGAGGACCGGAAGAAGGCAGAGATTGAGAGGGCACAGAGGATGGCACAGGAGAAGAATGAACAAGAACAGGCCCGCAGGAAAATTGAGGTCAGTGTAGAACATTATACAAACTGAAAAGGCATTTGTTTGTATTTTTATGAGTTAATTGATTAACCATTTGTGAACATTGGGGTACTATACATGCCCGCTGCCAATTTTGTCTATTGATCACATAAAAAAAAAAAAACATTTTTGCAATACTACTGTACAGTATAAAACTATATATATATATATATTGAATCCTAAAGTGATAGTAAACCCTCAGTTTTTTTTTTTAAGCACTTTCAGCTGCTGATTTATTCACTTACTTAGTATGTAACAACTTTATCATTTAATCCTTTCCTACGTTTCATATTAAGCTGGTGACATGACCATTGCCCCGGTTTTCATCTTTCTGGTGACTACTTTCTCTTGCTGCATGTTATGGAGCCACCATTGCGTTCAGGGGCTAGACCTGTGTCTCCCTACACTGTGTGCATCAATAGAATCGCAAAGCCCACTCCACACGCCTCCACACAAACCTATCAAACGTTCTTCACATTGAATGCATACTCCTCACCCACAAAACAAACTATCACCTGGGCATCGAAATCTCCACCTCCCTACTTTATAGAAGGAAAGATCTGCATACAGGGCAGATTTATCAATGAGAAGTTGCCAGCTCTAAACTCTATGCTTAGAGTGATTGGACCCCAACCCCTCCCTCCTACCATGACACACATCTGAAGCCCTACTATAGAGGGATAAGCTATGTACGTAGACTATCATACCCAATCAGCCTTCACCATCCTGTGACGGCACCCTGCCAATACACGGTAAAGCTGGGTGTAAATTAAGTTTTCTTTTTTCCTGACAGATCAGACAAATTTGACAGATCCCCGCATCAACACAAGTGATGAGGCGCACATCTTCCCCGCTACATTATATTCAAACGGGGAAAACATCAGCCAGAACATGCCCAGTAATTTCACCCGTATTGACAGATCTTGTACCTTGGAAATGGCTTCCTATATATAGGGGCCAGAAGATGAGCGGGAGGGCCTGGCACCATCAGTACAAACTGCTTGGGCGCCGTAGATCTTCTATGGTGGCTCCAAGGTGCAAGGTCTGGCAATCTGTGGCCAAAAATTGCCGAAAAAAAAAAAAAAGTACCCGTCTGTTCAGATGGAATGCCACGTATTGTCTGAGCTAGTTTTAACTTTGTTGTTGTTTATTTTTTTTACCACCACTTATTCAGGAGCAAGAAAAAGCCAAACCTGCTTCTCCTCCTCCAGCTTCTCCTCCTCCAGCTTCCCCCAGAACCAGAGAAGTGGTTGAAAAGGCCCCAGCAAGTCCTGTATATGAGGTGAGAATGGAATAAGGCCATCTTCATGAATTATTTATATGCTGGCGCTTTTGTTTCAGTAATCTGAAATCTCGAGGTACCGGATAATTTCCATCAGTGCATGTAATACTTGTTACATCTGTAAACTACTGATAGACAGCGGTAAAGCACACTTCGTTACATGCGTTGGTGTGATGCGGTACCATTCCCTTTAATGCACCTTACCCATGGACGTACATTGCCATGCAGTGTAACAAAAATGAAAATTGAAGCGCCACACCACTACTACAATTTTTTTTCAATAAGTCAGGGGGATGATCCAAAAAGTAGTCGAGCCCTCTTCATCAGGGCTTGATTGACAACAATGTGAATAGACTACGTTTAAATGGGACGTTTAATGTTTTTTTCAGTGTGACTGTAAGCACAGGTCTTGTCAACAGCTGATTTGTCAGCACAACACACGTCAATGCACTAGCTTGCAGCGTGCCACCAAAATATGGTGCATGTCATTGCGATAAGGTGTACGGTAACTCGTGTTACCACAACAACTTGGTGTGAATGGGCCCTAGGACTGGTCACTCTGCTCATAAGAGTCTGGGGTATATTTAACCACTTTGTGCGGAAAGGAGTGCCGATAACTGGCAAGGCTGTCATCACACTGTTTACACATTTAATCGGGGTATTGATCATCAGTGTCCCGCCTATCAGTGCCTGTTAATGCCACCTCTTCAGTGCTGCCACATCAGCACATAGTAGTACCGCCTCATCAGTGAAAGTTAGTGAAGAAGAAAAATGTACTTATTTGCAAAATTTTATAACCGAAACTAAGAACTTTTTTTTTTTTTGTTTATTTAAATTACATTTCTTTTGTTTAACAAAAAATAAAAAAACCCAGTGGTGATTAATACCAACAAAAGAAAGCTCTATTGCCTCGTTTCCATTGAGCGAATCAGTTCGGGTCGGTAGAGTTTGGAAGGGTTAGAATGGTCCGGCCTTTTCAGGTGAGCGTTTCCACTGCAAGTCGGACCACCAGGGGCCATACAGGGTTTAGAAAAAATGCCTAGCGTGGCTTCACACTGATTGGCAGACGTTTTTCTGTCCGCCAATCAGTGGAATGTATCATAGCTCCGCCCTAACTGAACCGCACCATTTTCTATGGCCCCACATCTGAAGCAGGACCCTGAATGGTGCGGTATGGTTTGGTTGTATGGGCCGCTTTGATAATGGAAACACTCAAAATAGCATACCGAACTGATCCGCTCAGTGGAAACGAGGCATTATAACAAGTGTTTGGCGCAAAGGTTAAAAGCAATAATCCACATAAATGACAATATTATGCATATAAATGATGAACTGGAACAAGGGATAAGAAAAGATAACAATTGTCCATGATGGTGTGCATAAAGTCGATGATGAGGTATAAAGCCCACATTCACGGAAGCCTTCCAATGGGGATGGAAACCATATTCCCAAAAAGCACTGTAAGAAACAAAGAAAGGAGGCGCCTCTGGGTGCAGACTTAAAAACAATTTTAATAAAAAGAGCAGCAACAGAGATTGCACTCACATTTGTGTTGAGTTAAAAAGGCATATGAGAGTCCCAGATGTAACTGGAGGGGTCCGTGAGGTCGATCATCCCTGCCATGGATGTGTAATCAGACTGGTCTTTCAGATGTGCTGTGTCCACCGGCCGGCAAGGATGGAGGAATACCAGAATGAGGCTTGGAAGGCAAACAGCAATCTAGGTGAGGGGCGATTACATCACACACATGCGACGCGTTTCCTGAGTCAGCAAGCCGTGAATGGCATGACGGCTGCATTCCTTTGTCAAGCTCTTTTTGCTAAAATTTTTTTAGTTGAATGTTTTTAAGTCTGCACCCAGAGGTGCCTCCTTTCTTTGAAACTTGGCATTACTGCCTCAAAAAAAAGATAAAAATGTCATATGGGTACAGAATTGCATGACCGTGAAATTGCCATTCACAGTGTGACAGCACTGAAAGCTGAAAATGATTGATCTGGGCAGGAAGAGGGGTGAAAGTGCCCAGTATTGAAGTAGTTAATGACAAGATGACATTAGAGGGAAATTTCCCCAACAGGTGATAATAGGGCCATGAAGATTGACAAAGACTCAAACATTTCCGTGTTCTATCCAAAAAAAAAGTTTGAGCTTTGGTTCCACTTTAAATGCAGCAAATTTATACAGATTGATTTACATTACATGACAGATATCCAAATGTAACTTTTGGGATTAATGTGATTTTTGTTTTTTTCCAATGCAGGACGCTGCCCCATTGTATGAGAAAGAACAACCAAAGGCCAGAGCTGAGCCTGAACCATTATATGCTGGAGAGTCCGATTACCAGGAAGCTGAGACTCCTAAAAAAGAGGAGCCAGAAACCGAAGCCATTTACGATACAGCAGATTTTCAAGAGGGTAATGCATGGTGTCCAGTGTCCACCAAAACAAAGCTACAATAAAAAGGTCACATGTGAACATGTTGACCGCATTTTAAAGTTTTGAAAATATATAAAATAAGAGTAAAGTAGGGAATTTGTCAGCATAGTTTAACATACAGTGATATAGATTTCTGAAAGATCTAGTCCCAGAACAGTATGCATTATATTTTCATGCAATTAAATGGCACACAAGGAGATTTTGCCTATTCCAGCCAAATCAATTCCCAGAAGATGAAAGGGAAGCCTGATTAGCTGCTATTAGAAGCCGCTCCAGATCCCTTTGTACCAGTTTTCATGGATCGGCCCTATCATTCTGCATGACTGTCAGCAGTTTCAAACAAACCTAAAGAAAATACATCATTTAAAGAAAGACAGTTTTGTGGCTGACTTTGGCTTTAAGTTGTTTGTAAACCTCTTAAATGAAAAACGAACAAAGCATATCTCTCTATAGTATGTACTAGTCCCAGTCCAAAGCACCTAGTGTGAGTTCTGTCTGCCCTCTCTTCCCTCTATCAGCAGGTGTCACTTCTGACAGGTTACCCCAATACTAAAGAATCCAGGGGGGTGGCCCCACCCCCTCCAGCCCAAAGCCTGTGATTGACCGCTTCAGCTGTGCATGTTTCCCTATGAGAATGTGTGGAGGGGTGTGTGTCCATTCCCTCCACTCAGGTCTCAGATTACACTTGGCTCCCTGCTCTATGCGGAGCAGTTTGTGACATCAGATCCCCATCACTTGCCTTCTGGAGCTGAGACACCGCTTTTGAACAATGTACTTTGGACAGGTCTGGTTTAGAGAGGACTTGTCACTTCAGTGGGTATATGTAAGGGTTTACAACCACTTTCTGGATCACTTTGTTTTAACCAGCATGCAGCCACAGAATTCAGAACTTCTAGTCTGCATGATTGCTCATGGTCACTAACGCAGAAGATATTGAAAGAAATTTGTAAAGCGTCATTGCTGACTCCTGCTCCTGGCTGTCGTGCTAATCTAACTTAATCATGTACGACTTCTCTTTTAAGATGCTTACACATTTTGTTCCGAGTGTCTGATTTTACGAAGGTTTCAGTGTTATCAATGGAAACTATGTGATCGATTTGCAAAACATTCTTTGGAAGAATGTCACAAGCATTCTCCTAGCCTGCACAAGTTATCTCTGTATTTTTCTATGGTTATTGCTGATGATCGTCGGTTCCATTTAGTGGCCAAAATGCAGTATTTTTTTTTTTTACGTAACCACTTTTGAGAGGTGGTTTTAAACGAAAGACCACCTCTCCACCCCTCGTTTTTGGACATTCAAAACTATTTTTTTTTTTTTCTTCTATAGTACCTTTTTTGGAAGTACTGAGTGTACTTCCGATCCAGCCGGGCCTGTGGCCCAGGACGTCACCTTCTCTGCTGCAGAGAGCCCCCCCTTTTGCTTCTGGGACACACCTGTGTGTGTCCCAGAAGACAAGCTGGCCTTTCACAAAGCGCCACGCTCATGCGCAGTCGAAAACCAGCAGTGAAGCAACAAGACTCCACTGCCAGTTTCCCTTAGTTGGAATGGCGGCGTCTGCACCTGATCTGATGGACGGATCAGCCTGGGGGGGGGGGGGGGGGGGGGCGGGGGGGCAACATCGCATGCTCCCTGGACAGGTAAGTGTCCTTATTAAAAGTCAGCAGCTACAGTGTTTTGAAGTTGCTGACTTAAAAAAAAAAAAATTATTTTTTTTTTGCAGCTGGAAAACTGCTTTTAAAGACCGCCGCCCACTGCATATATCCTGCAGCAGGACGGCTCTATTGCATGAAACAACGTACCTTACGTTTCGTGCAGTAGATACTGTGAGCTCGCGCTCCATGTCGGGGCAGCCAATCCTCGGGTCCGGCCAATCCTCTGCCGGCCACCCACGAAAGGGGATCTGCCCATGTAAACAAGGCAGATCCCCGTTCTTACAGGGAAGTACACTGTAAACAGGAACGCAAATCTCTGTTCTCTCTGTAAGTACTTCCCCCACACAGTTAGAAAACATTAGCAGGAAACGGTTAACCGTTTGATTGCCCTGATGTTAACATCTTCCATGCCAGTATCATTTATACAGTGATCAGTGTGTATTTTTAGCACTGATCACTGTATTGGTGTCACTGGTCCCCAAAAAGTGTCACTTGGGGTCAGATTTGTTTGCAATGTCCTGCTAAAAATCACTGATCTACGCCATTACCAGTAAAAACTATTTTAAAAATCCTTGAACCTATCCCCTATTTTGTAGACGCTATAACTTTTGCGCAAACCAATCAATTTGAGCTTATTGGGATTTTTTTACCAAAAATATGTAGAATACATATTCGCCTAAGCTGATGAAGAATTTTTTTTTTTTTTTTTAAGATATGTATTATAGTAGAAAGTAAAAAAATATAGTTTTTTTTTTCAAAATTGTCAGTCTTTTTGTTTATAACGCAAAAAATAAAAACAACAGAGGTGATCAAATACCGCCAAAAGATGGCTCTATTTCTGAGAAAAAAAAAGAAATCACTT
The DNA here is from genome assembly GCF_042186555.1 of Aquarana catesbeiana. Classification (NCBI taxonomy): domain Eukaryota; kingdom Metazoa; phylum Chordata; class Amphibia; order Anura; family Ranidae; genus Aquarana; species Aquarana catesbeiana. Next base: position 43,652,200 of record NC_133334.1, on the reverse strand, counting down.
TTATTTGGGTACAGCGTCGCACAACTGCGCAATTGTCAGTTAAAGTAACGCGGTGCCGTATTGAAAAAAATGGCCTGGTCATTAAGGGGGTAAATTCTTCCAGGGCTGAAGTGTATAAATACTGCAACTGGCAAAAAAATACTGCATTTTGGCCACTAGGTGGAGCTGACTATCTTAGAAAACAATCATATTAGAGATTATACAGGACAAATCTGTGCAGGCCGGTAGAATGTTTTTGACATTGGTCCAGGGAATGTTCTATAAGTAGATCCTGTGTGTACATTTTCAGTTAATTTTAATAAATATATGAGGAAAAAAATGTGCTGCCAGCACACCATAAATTCATTCATTCATTCAATAGTCCAAGAATTTATTACGTAACCACAACAAGTGTGAGTTCAACATCTCGGAGCTGTGCCCAGGACCCCTTAATCAGCTGGTCATTGCTGCAGCACCAACATAGTCAAAGCTTCACTCCGGAACAAGTGTGATAGGAATATACCAACTGTCTACGAGGGGGTTCTCTCACTTTTGAGAGACCTTTTTTTTTTTTTTTTTTTTTTTTTTTTTTTTTTCTCCTGGTTATGTATACAGGAAAATCTCCCTAAAGGGGCACAGGTTGCACAAAAAGCCCACATGGGTTAGGGGTTTTAACCATTCCTTACTGTATCTAAAAGGAATACAAGTTTTGGCTTTAGACCTTTACATTCCTGCTTGTATTGGAGAAAAAAGGTTGTTGCAAAATCACTGAATTAGTGGGTTTTTTTTTTTTGCTCTTTTACATGTAACCTGCCACCTCAAACTGAACACGGTGTATATCAAAAAGTGATATTGTAACTGATGTGTCTGTTGTGAAATGAAATGTCTGTTCATGTTAAGTCTTGCTGCATGTGATATCTGTGTAATTTGCTGTATCCTCTTTTCAGTTGAGAACACGTATGCGGAGTATGACAGTGACCTTGGACTTACAGCTATTGCTTTGTATGATTATCAAGCAGGTAGGTTCATGCCAGTGACTCATGTGGGCTCATGGGTGAAATCCCTCCTGTATTGAAATTGCTGAGGCTGATACACACACCTACCTACCTACAATGAAGGGAAAAAAGTTTTTGATTTGCCCACTGACAAAGAAATGATCAGTCTAACCTGAAAGTAAAAAAAACATATATAAATATATATATTTATATTTTTACACACAGTATCTCACTAAAGTGAGTACACCCCTCACATTTTTGTAAATATTTTATTCTATCTTTTCATGGGACAACACTGAAGAAATGACACTTTGCTACAATGTAAAGTAGTGAGTGTACAGCTTGTATAACAGTGTAAATTTGTTGTCCCCTCAAAATAACTCAACACAGAGCCATTAATGTCTAAACCACTGGCAACAAAAGTGAGTACACCCCTAAGTGAAAATGTCCAAATTGGGCCCAAAGTGTCAATATTTTGTGTTGCCACCATTATTTTCCAGCACTGCTTTAACCCTCTTGGGCATGGAGTTCACCAGAGCTTCACAGGTTGCCACTGGAGTCCTCTTCCCCTCCTCCATGATGACATCACAGAGCTGGTGGATGTTAGAGACCTTGCGCTCCTCCACCTTCCATTTGAGGATGCCCCACAGATGCTCAATAGGGTTTAGGTCTGGAGACATGCTTGGCCAGTCCATCACCTTTTACCCTCAGCTTCTTTAGCAAGACAGTGGTCATCTTGGAGGTGTGTTTGGGGTCATTATCATGTTGGAATACTGCCCTGCGGCCCAGTCTCCGAAGGGAGGGAGATCATGCTCTGGATCAGTATGTCACAGTACATGTTGGCATTCATGGTTCCCTCAGTGAGCTGTAGCTCCCCAGTGCTGGCAGCACTCATGCAGCCCCAGACCATGACACCCCCACCACCATGCTTGACTCCATCTGAACCAAATATGTTTATCTTGGTCTCATCAGACCACAGGACATGGTTCCAGTAATCCATATCCTTAATCTGCTTGTCTTGCGGGCTGTGTGCGGGCTTTCTTGTGCATCATCTTTAGAAGAGACTTCCTTCTGGGACGACAGCCATGCAGACCAATTCGATGCAGTTTTCAGCGTATGGTCTGAGCACTGACAGGCTGACCCCCCCACCCCTTCCACCTCTGCAGCAATACTGGCAGCACTCATACGTCTATTTCCCAAAGACAACCTCTGGATATGATGCTGAGCATGTGCACTCAACTTCTTTGGTCAACCATGGCGAGGCCTGTTCTGAGTGGAACCTGTCCTGTTAAACCGCTGTATGGTCTTGGCCACCGTGCTGCAGCTCAGTTTCAGGGTCTTGGCAATCTTCTTATAACCTAGGCCATCTTTATGTAGAGCAACAATTCTTTTTTTTAGATCCTCAGCGAGTTCTTTGCTATGAGGTGCCATGTTGAACTTCCAGTGACCAGTATGAGAGAGTGAGAACACCAAATTTAACACACCTGCTCCCCATTCACACCTGAGACCTTGTAAGGCTAACGAGTCACATGACACCGGGGAGGTAAAATGGCTAATTGGACCCAATTTGGAAATTTTCACTTAGGGGTGTACTCCTTTTTTTTTTTTTTTTTTTTTTCCAGCAGTTTAGACATTAATGGCTGTGTGTTGAGTTATTTTGAGGAGGCAGCAAACTGACAATGTTATACAAGCTGTACACTCACTACTTTACATTGTAGCAAAGTGAAATGTCTTCAGTGTTGTCACATGAAAAAAATGGAAGAAAATATTTACAGTAATGTGAGGGGTGTACTCACCTTTGTGAGCTACTGTGTGTGTGTGTGTATATATATATATATATATATATATATATATATATATATATATATATATTATGTATGTATATGTGATCAAATACTACAAAAAGAAAGCTCTATTTGTGGGAAAAACAGACATTCATTTTATTTGGGTACAGTATTGCACGACCGCACAATTGTCGGTTAAAGTAACGCAGTGCCATATCAGAAAAAATGGCCTGGTCATTAAGGGGGGTAAATCTTCCAGAGCTGCAGTGGTTAAAACCAGTTTACTGATTTGTTTGAGATAATTGTCATACAGTGAAGGAACGCTTTTTTTTTTTTTTGCAGCTGGTGATGATGAGATCTCCTTCGACCCAGATGATATAATCACGAACATTGAGATGATTGATGAGGGATGGTGGAGAGGGATGTGCAAGGAACGATATGGGCTCTTTCCAGCTAATTATGTGGAACTCCGGCAGTAAGATATCCGTCATCTGTTGTCCCTACGAGAGGATCCTGCGTCACAGCTCTCTGCTTGGTGACGCTGCAGCAAGGCGCTGTTTTGCGCACTCTCTCTACAAAGAATTTTGCCATAATTACCCGAGCTGGATTCTTACACTACAAATCATGACTTTTTTTTTTTCTTTCTTTCCTTTTGGCGAGGGAGCAGTGTTTTGCAGATTATTTTTTGTTTTTCTAGTAAATTTTTAGCAGGCTTTTAACACGCAGCTGACTGCTGCAAGCTGGCAAAATGAATTTTAAAGGCTGTTAACCCCTTTATTGCCAGGCGTGCCTTTACTTGAGATGTTTGACTGGAGCTGATTAATGAGCAGGGCAGTCTTTTGCTGTCGGGTGGTTTCACAGGGGGCAGCTGGGTAACAGTGTATGGATCTAACAGCAGGCACCGTTCACACCTAATTGTTTTTATCAGTAAATACATGTGCTTGATTTTAATCCAGTACATCTGGCCTCTTATAGTTTGGGATGGATAACCTTTGTTTCTGCTAAAATATAAGGTAGGAGCAGAAATAGTACTGTGAACATTTACATAGGTGGATTTATGGTACACGTAGAACTTAAAACCCATATTTTTATTTTTTTTTTGGCTTTTTTTAGTTAAGGGTATGGGCAAGGGTTATGATTTCCTTCTGGTTCTAAATGCAGTGTTCTCAACTAGGGGACGTGTTTCTGTAAGAAGATTTTGCGTCCCCGCAGAGAAGACCTCTTGTGTCTCTCTGGCACCCATCACCTAGACAGGAAGCCACAGATTGCAAATTAAAATCCAGAAAGTAGTTACTAAAAAATGTATTTGTATTTCTGCCTGTGCCCTATTGAGGGGGGGGGGGGGGGGTTTCCTTCATTGTCAGCTGGGTCTGACACCCTAGGTTGCACCCCACTTCCCAATCTGTCCAACACCCATTAGGCTGGAATTACAAGAAATAAGGACACAGACAGACATGCTATCCAAAACGTCAAGTTTTGGCCATAAACAGGCCTTAAAGAGAAAAAGACGCAATGAATCTAGGGAGAAAAGCACATCTTGCAGTGTGCGCCCCCCCTGCTTCTAATTTTTAAATGATTTTTATCTTATGTGTACTATACAGCCATCTATGCCTAGTCAATAATGAACGTTATGCAGTGCTCCATTGCAGTCTCCGATCTTTCGTCCACTTTTAAAAAAAGAAATAAGGATGTGAGTGTCGGGATTCCATGTGATCGTGCCCTAATGTGCACCTGCAGCTGCCTGTGACCAGCCCATAAACAGCATGGCTTTCCTGAGCTTGACTACAAGAGCTCTACTGGTGGAGTGGTCTGTTTTTAACTTTTTTTTTTTTTTTTCTTTTTTTCTTTTCTTTGCTTCTAAAGTGATCAACTTCATTTTGAAGAGGAAATAGGTTTTGTGGATGCCACAGTTAATTGCCCTATCCAGTCACTTTGCACCAACAAGAGGCCGTTGGCATCAACCTGTAATGTCCACTGTGAACCTCCTCTATATAGGTGCAGTCCTGACTGTGGCTTATTCTATGCTGCTCTTTTATTTTTAATATGGTTCAGTCCGTTTCCTCCCAGTATTACAAAAAATGGCAAACTATAGAACCATGCATTAAAACTCTGAGCCTGTTGCTTTATATAGATGTATCATATGGTTGATGGTAAGGGGTCAAGTATTTGTTATTACATTCTCCTACAAAGAGGCCATTGCTATTTTTTTTTTTTTTTCTCTTTAGTAATATGGCACTCATTAAACTCATCCTTCCGGATGCCATGCTCTACCTCTGGCTGTTACAATCTCAGAACTGTACATCATCGGAATATTAGAACAGCAAAGTATGCAGTAACCCCCATCTAAAAGTCGCATTCGGCCTAACTGCTGAAAGCGGATTTCTGACTGGTTGCTCTGGATTACAGCACCTTGTAGCTGTTTGTGTTGTGAACCTCCAAAGGTCAATAAATCACTTAAAAAATATTTTGCCCATAGCAACCAATCAGAATTTGTTTGATCTTTACTATCTGTGTTTGGGTACATGAGGATAATTGTTAGGTTTTTTTTTTAAAATGTTTTATCGTTTTACCAACTGGATCCCCGATAGTTTTGAACTTTTAGAGAGGTCGAAGTCTGCATTTTTTGGCAATATCACACCAGAATCATGTTTTGTGTTTTTTCTTTAAAATTAAAATTGCAGAACAAATACACCGCTGAGCAGACCAGTGCTGCTTCACTCCAAACAGAAAATGGATGTTGATTGCACTGGTCCCATTAGAGATGAAGCATTTTTAGGATGAAACCCTCCATCTGACAGCATCACAGATGTACATGGCTTCCAAAGGGATCCAAGCTTTTCCAATCCTTGCCCGCTTTCTGTGATTGCCTGCATTGAGAATAGAGAGACCCAGTGAGATTGGTCATCTCTTCCGAAGATGGGAGGTTTTACAGCTTCAAACTATTGACCAAATAAAACCCCTTTTTTGCCAAGTGACTTTTGTGGGGATAACCCATTTCTTGCAGCATGCTTTGAAATTTTGTTATTGGGGGGGAATAATATCTTTTAGGAGCTGTGAGACCCTCCAATGGCAGTTTGTTGTATTGTTACAGTCTAAGGGAGAGCAACAGATCCCGATTTCTTTTATTGGTAAACCTTTCATACTGTTACTCTCTCTGACATTTAAACAGGGCTTTTGGACCAACTATTCAGGGGATTGTGGTGCTTATTGTATCTGAAAATCTGAAAAATGATTCTCAGTCCCTAGGGTTTGGGGTGTGGGGGGGAGTAACAGACAGGGTTGGGTTTTTTTAAGTCTTATTTTTTGTCTATTTGTTTCTTTTATCTGGTTTTGCATACAGCACTTCATTAATGATCTATGATTTTGTAAATGAAGCTTCAATAAAGTTGTTTTTTTGTTGTTTTTTCCAACCATCTGAAATCTTATCTTCAATGAGAAAATTCTTTTGTGTTGCTGTTATGTGACTGATATGATTTTGTTTTGTGTAATAGAGATGGCCTACTTGACAAACCATGCCCTTGACCAGGCTTTATTTTGCGATGAGAAGAGAAACACAGGCGCCTCTAGGTTAGAACTTTAAACATTTTAATGACATGCAGGTGCATTATCCACTTACATGGAGGTTAAGGAAGTAAGGCACGAGTCCATCCACACTGGCATGGCGTTCACTGCAGAGCGGCATTCTGAGCAGCTGATTTTTCTGCCTGTGGGGGAGAAATCCTAGCCAGCGGAATCTCTGGGACCACGGCGATGAAACCGAGGCTTGGATAAGGCCCGTTGGTGAGGGCTGGAACACGGCGCCGGGTGTGATGACGTCACTGGTGGGTTGCAACGGCATTTCGGAGCATGCTCACAGATAGATGGGACTCAGGGCGCGCTCCTTTGTCAAGCTAGTGAGACTTTGTCTGATAACAGCCATACATATGTCTTGGAACACTGCCATCTAGTGGAAAGGATGTGACATACTTTCCAACATGAAATACCCAGAGCTGAAATAATATAGATATCAACAGACTGTTAACCGCCTATGGTTCAACAGAACATGACATTACATATCAACTTCAGTTCCTAAGGTAATTCCAAATAAGAATGGGCAATAAAAATATATTAAAACATTTGAGCATAAAATCAATCTAAATAACACTATTGCATTAATTTATTTGGATTAAATGGATTCATTATTACGAAATGAATAGCATGCGTCGGGGGGGGGGGATTTATATGGGAAGATACATAAAATTATGACAAGTATATATGCCTGTAAATAAATTGTAAATTAATTAAAAGAATGTGTGTATATCGCACAGAGGCCAGTAGTACCAAAGCATTGCAAAGCAATGATTTTTATTATAAATGTATGCGATAATAGAATTTTTATGAACTTATGGTGGTATCTAATGGTTTTTGTGATGGGGTTACGTGGTGAGATAATTGCGCCTTAAAGGGGCCATTGGCAGTAAAAGGAGGGAGGGGAGGGTTTTTTTGAGGAAGGGGGTAGGGATGAAAAAAAAGGGGGGATTAGATGTTTGGACATTAACAGTAACACTATGTTTACTCACTATTGGGACGACCCTCCCACCACCCCAAGACAGGAAAGTATTATTATATTATATGAAAACCATCATGATAAGGAAGAGATACCCAGGGAAAAGGAGGGGGGAAAAAGGGGGTAATTATTGTGGGAAAATGTTATAATATAGTAGACACCTCTAGTTCCTTGTTTAGTCCCCCTGGCGAAAGAGTATTGAGAGAATAAATCCAATATGTTTCGTGTTCGCAGAGCCTATTGAATCGCTCAGCCTCTGAGAGGTTCTTGGGGATCTGTTCCACGATCCATACTTTTAGGCCTTCAGTAGATTTCTTGTGATACTGGGAGAGGTGGCGAGGAACGCTGTGTTTATCTTTTGCCTTCCTCAACCTTTCTCCGGTGCTCACCAAATCTCTGTCGGAGGGGGCGGATAGTACGACCTACATAAAGTTGATGACCGAGGCAGCTGAGGCAATACACCACATAATCGGATGAACAGTTATAAAATTCACTGATATTGTAGATTTTGCCCTTGGTAGTAAATAGTTTCTTGTCATGTTGTACAAAACTACAGGTCTTGCAAGGGCAAAACCTACAATATCAGTGAATTTTATGTTATTATCAAAGATAACCACAGCGTTTCTCGCCACTTCTCCCAATATCATAAGAAATCTACTGTTGGCCTAAAAGTATGGATCATGGAAATGATCCCTAAGAACTTCTCAGAGGCTGAGCGATTCCATAGGCTCTGCGAACGCGAAACATATTGGATTTATTCTCTCAATACTCTTTCGCCAGGGGGACTAAACGACGAACTAGAGGTGTCTACTATATTATAACATTTTCCCACAATTACCCTTTTTTTTTCCTCCTTTTCCCTGGGTATCTCTTCCTCATCATGATGGTTTTCATATAAAATACTTTTCTGTCTTGTGGTGGTGGGAGGTTCGTCCCAATAGTAAGTAAACATAGTGTTACTGTTAATGTCTTAACATCTAATCCCCCTCCCCCTTTTTTTTTTTTTTTTTTTTTTTCATCCCTACCCAAAAAATCCCCCCCCCCTCCCCCCTCATTTTTTCCCCAGTTACCCCCTCACCTCCCTCCTTTTACTCCCAATAGCCCCTTTAAGGGGCAATTACCTCACCACGTTACCCCCATCACAAAAACTATTACATTAGATACCACTATTAGTGCATATAAATTCTATTATCACATACATTTATAATAAAAATCATTGCTTTGCAAAAGGTATCTAGGTACTACTGGCCTCTGTGCGATGTACACACATATTCTTTTAATTAATTTACAATTTATTTACATGCATATATAGTAATGATAATTTCATGCATCTTCCCATATAAATTTTCTTTTCCTCTTCCCCCCCCCCCGACGCAAACTATTTCATAATAATGAATCAATTCAATCCAAAGAAATTAATGCAATAGTGTTATTTAGATTGATTTTATGCTCAAATGTTGTTTTTATATTACCTCAGGAACTTAAGTTTGATATGTTAAGTCATGTTAGTTCTGTTGAACCATAGGCGGTAATATTATTTTAGCTCTGGATATTTCATGTTTGAAAGTATGTCACATCCTTTCCACTAGATGGCAGTGTTCCAAGGCATGTATACAAGGCTGTTATCAGCCAGAGTCTCAACAGGTTGACAAAGGAGCGCGCCCTGAGTCCCATCTACCAGTGTGCATGTTCCAAAATGCTGTTTATTTTATTTTTTTTATTTATTTCAGGTACTTATATAGCGCTGTCAATTTACACAGCGCTTTACATATACATTGTGCATTCACATCAGTCCCTACCCTCAAGGAGCTTACAATCTAAGGTCCCTAACTCACATTCATACATACTAGGGGCAATTTAGACAGGATCAAATTAACCTACCAGGATGTCTTTGGAGTGTGGGAGGAAACCGGAGTACCCGGAGGAAACCCACGCAGGCACAGGGAGATCATGCAAACTCCAGGCAGGTAGTGTCGTGGTTGGGATTCGAACCAGCGATCCTTCTTACTGCTAGGCGAAAGTGCTATCCACTGCACCACTGTGTTGCGACCCACCAGTGACGTCATCACGCCCGGCACTGCGTTCCAGCCCACACCAATGGCCTGATCCATGGCTCGGTTTCATCGTCGTGGTCCCAGAGATCCTGCTGGCTAGGATTTCTCCCCCACAGGCAGAAAAATCAGCTGAATGCCACGCCTGTGTGGATGGACTCATGCCTTCCTTAAACTCCATATAAGTGGATAATGCACCTGTATCTCATTAAAATGTTTACAGTTCTAACCTAGAGGCACATGTGTTTCTCTTCTCATTTGCATATCTGTAGTCTGCTTTCAACTCCCCCCTCAAAGGCTGCCAAGGTTGTTTTGAACTGCTAAAGTAATCTATACAGGTCTCTCCTCTTCATCTCAAAGGCCATGTAAAGTCTGGTTTACAGTTTGCTGCACTGCGAAGGGGTGGGGAGGATAATGCTGCCATCTTATCTTGATCGTATAGTACAGGACACAAGCTGAATATCAGAAAAACTTTCTCCTGGAAGGAGAAAAGCAGTGTTAAAAATGTGCCTATGTCTACGTTTCTGCTATTGCGATCACAAATTTGCGCAATTGAGTTTGACTTTGATGCGGCTGAGTGCAGCTTTGATCCAAGTTTATGCTCTCTGGATTAAAGTCGCATCATAGTAGTGCAGGCACCTTTTCAAAGTCGCATAGATTAAAACAAGTGCCATTGAAATCAATGGGCTGTGACTTGTCATGCGACTTTGTGTGCAATGTCGCATGACAAGTCACACTAGTGGAAACGTAGATTAAAGCTGCATTTAAAAAAAAAAAAAAAAAGCATTTAGAAGCTTTCAGGCAGGTGTCTCAAGTGTTTGGGTGTTCATTTATTTCATCGTCCTGAATAATAATAATAAATTATTTATTCTGGCCACTGAAACGAACGCTCAAGTAATAAATGCGCCTAGCGTTTAGGTGCGTTGAGTGTTTTTTTCTGCCCAGATGTTCCTCTCCTGAAAGTGATTTTGGTGTGTTCAGATTTCATGGTGTGCATGGACACACAGGCTAATATAAAGGGGTGCTTAAAGGCAGAAAAAAGTTGCTTGTAAAACTAGCGTGGTGTTTTTTTGTTTTTTTTGTTTAGCTGCAGTGTGCATGAGGCCTTAGGGTTTACATTATTACAGGTTTTTCCATAGTGCCAGAGAACACCCATGCGATCTGAATCTAGTGCAGGAAAAAACAAGTCCCTGCACTATTTTCTGTGCAAAATCAATGCGAGTTCACCCGTAAAACTGTATGACTGAACTTGTATTGCTCAGAGATCGCATGTGATCGGCAGCTGCGGTACGGGTGCGAATCTCATGCGATCTGAGATCGCGCTAGTTTGAACCCAGGCTTACTGTAAAGTAATGCAAGACCTTTTATGTTATTTGGTTCTGTAAACTGGGGTACCAAAAATGTGTGCTTGGTGTGTTAGGCTGGCCATACATGTTCAATCCCCTTGTCAAATTTTCCTTTAGATTTACCAAAAAACATATAATATGAGGTCAAAATTAAACAATTTTCAATCTTACATGCCCCTGCACTACATAATTTAAGGTAAATCTACAGGAAAATTGAACATGTGTGGGCAGCCTTATATCCTTTAGTGCAGGGACCGAGTAAGCTTGCGTCTACTAGAAGGGGATGGCTTTTGCATTGCTTTAGGATCCTGGGGAAGACCTAAACCCACAACAGTAAAATCAGTCTGTATATGCAGTAAAGCATGCTTGTTATACTCACTGTGGAACCTAAGGGGTTAATCCTCCGCATTGTGTAAAGTTTTTTTTATCCTGTCTTTGATTCTCACCTTCTATTACTGTTCCCAATTCATCTGCTGATGGAACAGAGCTTTAGGAGGCACTCTGCACATGCTCAGTTTGATGGGTATTGTTAGAGGTTTTTTGTGGGGTTTTTTTTTATTTTTATTTTTTTTTTAGAGTGGCCCTGTGCCGATCACATGCAATCAACACTGTCCATACAAAGTCAGGGGTCATGCAGCCTCATGGGACAATAAGGGGAGAATTAAAACATCTCCTGCAAGCTTTAACCAGTGCTCGGCCGAACACTGATAGAAGTCACAAGGCTGCTATATACTGCTGATGAGAAAAGGTGTTTAGCATTTTATATTTACTAACACCATTGCATTTCCATGTTCTGTGGGAGATCAGATATAGTGAATGCAGGCTCCTGGGTTTATCAACACTTTAACTGGTAACTCCACTTTCATGGGCGAAAAAAAAATATATATTGTATACAATTGCTACACAAGTCATAGTGTAGCTAAATGTTATTTAAAAATTACCTTTCCTTTTTAACCCTTTCGTGCCTAAGGGTAAAACAAATGTTAATGCCGAAGCACAATTTTGCAACTTTGACATGTGTTTGTAAAACTCTACATAGCACAAATATTTTGTGCATCCAGGTGGATTATACCTGGTTTTCAGGACAAATTGGGCTTTCATTAAATGATAATGGCTAGCTCCTGATTTATTTATTATCAAAGGAGAACTGTCCCAAAATAGTTAAATAATATATAAGTAATATATATGTATATATTTTTTTGTGTGCACACTTACCTACACATCGATATAAGCACACACTAAATATATATATCCCCCCCCAGTTGCTTCCAGGTCAGCCCTTAAGAAATCGAGCTCCTCCTCACACACAGGAAACACACTGCCACTAATTTCTTTAAAAGGTGGTCCCTGGTCAGTCTTAATGTTTCCTCCGTCCGAAGAGACATGTTGCCTGAGGGACCACCGGAGGCTCCCATCTCCCTAGGGCTGGGACATGTCCCTCATGGCTGCAGCTAGAAGAATACTTTGTGAGCTTCTGGGCTGCCGTGGTGAGTGCACCCTTACCGGGATTGATGGGCGGAGGAGGGATAGACATGTGGCTGCGGGCAACCCTCCTTAGGCTGAGTGAAGGAGGTGACCCAGATTTAGGTTTCTTCTGAGCCCAGGCGTGGAGAGAGGCGCCGATACACCATCCCATTGGTGGCTCCAGCAGGGGGGGGCGTATTCCCCCTGCCGGGGGCTGTTTGACCCGCAAGACTGTCATTTCAGGGGCAGGGTGATGTCATGGGCGTGCGCCGGGGGAACTGGTCCTACCCCTTAAAGGTGCGGGAAGTTTAAATGGTTGACTGGTGCCATTATCAGAGATGCGGCTGCAGGGGACAGCATGGATGCCATTAGAAGGTCCAGGATAAAAGAGGACGATGCTATCTCATCTGCCCAGGCTCCCAGGGATGCAAGCACCAGCGGAACACAGGCACCAGTGGGTTTCCTTTTGTTGTCCATTTGGGGGAACAGCTAGCTAGTGGTGGTGGTTCTAACAGGCTGGGGCACTACAGGTGGTAGTCAGGTGTCACTGGATGTGCACACTGTAGTGGCTGGTTGAGTGTGCCCTTTCTCACCACCATGGGTCCCTGTGTTTTATGTCTTGGCAGACTAAGCCTCCTAAGGAGCCAAAGCCCACTCCTAGGAAGCGGTGTGCAAAATGTGCTACCAAGATGCCCTTGAAATACATAGAACCGCTATGCCAAGTGTGCATCGACAGACTAGTTAAAAAACCATCAGATGCAATCTGCCCAAGAATTTTTGGATCCGTTAGGGATGACATGGCTACTACCTTTTTAAGGATCTTAAGTGTTTTGCAGAGGTAAAAGCTCCCTCTGGAAGTTCCTCTCCCATAGCCTTGCCAAGATCAGTCGCCTCAGGGTCGCAGGAGACAGGGAGGGAACGGTAGCGGCGCAGCTAGTGAAATGGCCACCGACAGCTCAGATTGATTCAGAGCAGGAAGATTGTCCCTAGAAGATGTAGAGGACTTACTTGGAGCTATATATGAGACTTTGGAAATAGAGGAAGAAAAAGAACTTCCATCAAAACATGACCTGATGTACCAAGGTCTTGGAAAGAAAAAGTCCAAAGTATTAGCAGTCCACCAGGTGATGTCAGACATCATGAGGAATGAGTGGGCAGACCCAGAAAAGGTGCCCTTCTTTGGAGCTAGTCATAAGAAGTGGTTCCCTTTCAGTGACGATCCACAGGAGGTGTGGAATAAGAACCCTAAATTGTATGCGCCACTATCGAAAGTCTCCAAAAAGTCCTCATTGGCCCTGAAGGCATCTAAAAGATCGTATGGACAAGAGGGGCGACATTATTCTAAAGAGGGCCTAGGGAACAAGTGTCCCCAGCCTGAAGCCCACACTCGTCACCACTTGTGTGGCAAGAAATTTTGTTTTTTGTTTCTCATAACTTCAGGGCCATATCAAAAATGGTACTCCTAGGGAAGAGATTTACCCTACTGGTTCTCTCCAAGGCGGTCGGTTACATAGTGGATGCGTCTGCAGAATCTGTCAAACTGGCAGCAAGATCAGGCGGTCTAGCTGTGGCAGGCGGGCTGTCTGGATGAAGACTTGGTCAGGGGATCCTGCATCCAAGATGAAACTATGTAACCTCCCATTTTCCGGAGATCTTCTGTTCGGAACAGGCTTGGACAAAGCTCTAGAACAGTGGTTCTCAACCTCCTACTGCCGTGGCCCCTTGATAAAATTTCCAAAGTTGGACCCCTAACAGTAAAATTTATTTTCATAGCTTGGGTTGTCAGCACCCAAGGCAAGACAAGTAATTTGTGCCCCTAACCCATAGACATTTAGCACTCCTTTCCACTCGTACAGTATTAAAATCCCTTATGGTACATTTTAGGATGTACCACTTTCTTTTTGTTCTCCTTTCTTTCCCTTTTATCTCTCTCTATCCTAATTTCTTGTCCCCCATCCCTCTCTCTGGCCGTCTTTCTTGTTCTTTCTCTTATTTTTTTCTCTCCCTTTTTCTTTGTTCCTCTCCCTCTTTTCCTCTCTTCCATGTATTCTCTATTTTTATTCCTTCTCTTACTCCTTGGTGGAGAGGTGGGGGGAATGGAACATCCCAGGATTCGGTGACCCCTGGCAAATTATCATTTGACCCCCAGGTTGAGAACCACTGCCCTAGAAAGAATGTCGGATAGGAAGAAAGCCTTCCTGATTAAAGAAGCGCAAACCTCCACAAAAGAGGTTTTTTCATGGGTGAGGAGAACGTCCACAAGAAGACAAAGATGACCCAAAAAAGCACTGGGCAAGTCGCAAGAGGAAGCCAAAGAGTAATGTCTTCTTTGGCTCTTCTAGTCAAACCCCAAAACAATGACGACAGAATGCCAGTAGGGGGAAGGCTGGCTACCTTCCTACCTCAATGGCAGAAGATGATAGCCAACCAATTTTAGCTTGGACATCGTCACAAGGGGTTACTCCCTGGAATTCAATTGTCATCCTCCCAGAGAGATTTCTATTAACAAAACTTCCCAGGGATCCCGAAAAAACCAAGGGCTCTCCTGTTGTTGCTGGGGGAGATGGTAGACCAGAAGGTCCTGACTCCAGTCCCAGAGGAAGAAAAATTAAGGGGTTTTTACTCTAACGTTTTTTTGATCAAAAAACCTTCCGGGAAGTTTCGATTGATATTAAATCTAAAACCCCTGAACCAAGCGATACAATACAAAAAATTCATTTTCTCAGTCAAGAATATTCTGCAACCAGGAACTTTAATGGCAACCATGGATCTCAGGGATGCCTATATCCAAATTCCCATATGAGAAGAGTCCCAGAGATACCTGAGGTTGGCGGTGGAGATGGGGGGTAAGGAGTAACATTTCCAAAGAAGGGCCCTTCCTTTCGGGCTATCCTTGTCACCGAGGATATTTACCAAAGTCCTAGCAGAAGCCCTGGTCCCTCTGAGGTTGAAGAAGATGACCGTAGTACCGTACCTAGACGGCCTACTATTCGCAGCACCGTCAGATGTACAGCTGGTAAAAGACCTAGTAGAAACTCCACTATGGCTGAAGTCATTAGACTGGATTTTAAACATTGAAAAATCCAACCCGTGTCCCACTCAGAACATCCGGTTTCTGAGATATCTGCTCAACTCCATAGAGCAGAAGACGTCCCTACAGGAGAAGATTCAAGGCCTCCTCAAGGGAGTAAGTTCTGTACAGAACAACCTCCCGATATCCATCCTCAACAATACCGTCAGTACAATGGGCCAAGTATCATCTAAGGCCCCTACAAGTCTTTCTCCTAAAAAGAAACGGCAAGAGGATCTAGACAGGACACTTTCTCCCACCCTCCCTGAAGAGGTCGCTCTGGTGGTGGAGGGTATGGCATGGTCTTTCCCAACCTCACGGAAGTTGACCATGGACGCGAGAAGTTGGTGATGGGGAGCCCACCTAACAGGTCAGTCTGCCCAAGGGAAATGGTCCCCGGAAGAAGCCCAGGCGTCTTCAAATTGGTGGGAGCTTATGGCGATAGCCAAAGCCATAGAACACTTCAAAGACCAGCCAAGAAGTCATCACACCCTGATCCTATCAGACAACACCACAGCAGTAGCTTATGTGAACAAGCAAGGGGGCACGAGAAGCCCCTCCTTAAGCCACATCCCCAACCAGATCTGTCGATGGTCAGAAGGGGATCTACTGTTGCTGGGAACAGTCCACCCAAAAGGGGGAAAACAATCAAGTGGCGGACTTCCTTAGCTGCCAAGAGATCCTGGTTCTCTCAGCTCCTCGGTCTCTCAGCAGAAGAGCCTTGGCTACTTTCTCGCAGGTACAACCTGATGTGTCAGGGACCCCTAACAGACCTAAAACAAAAAAGCTTCAAATGGGCAGCCTGGATACTGAGGAAGACAACTTGAGATCGAAAGGAATCTCAGATAAAGTGGTGGCGATGCTTCTGAGTGCTAGGAAGCCGAACACCAGGGCCATCTACAGAGAAACATGGAGATGGATTTAACAGCTGGAGTGCTGCAAATAACAGACAAAAGATGGATACACCGACTATTCTTGAGTTCCTACAGCAGGGTGCTGCTGAAGGTCCAGATTGCAACAATGTCGGTGTATCTAGAACAGACACTACAAGAAGGCCCGTTTGATCTCTCGTTTTTGCAGAGCGTTGGCTAAGTACAGACCACCCAAGACACAAATATGTCCCATGTGGGATCTGTTGGTGCTGAGGGGGATCATCAAAAGCCCCTTTGAGCCTCTACTAGAAACTTTACGCCTGCTGACACTCAAATCTCTTTTTCTTGTGGCTATCACTACAGCATGTAGGATAGGGGAACTTCAGGCTGTCTGTCAGAGAGCCTTTTCTGAAGATTCACAATGACAGAATCGTCCTTCAAACAGATATGGGATTTACACCAAAATTGACGTCAACTTTTAATCCCAGGATGTAATACTACCTTCATTTTGTAGTTCCCCGGCCAACAGCAAAGAGCAAGAACTAAGTCTTCTATATGTTAGAAGATGTCTTCTTCAATACCTTGAAGTCACCAATGAGTTCAGAGCATCGGACGCTCTGTTTGTCCTGTACGCTGGAAAACAAAAAGGTAAACAAGCGTCCAAAAAAAACGCTAGCTGGATGGATCAAGTCGGCGATACTGGAGTGCTACGAAGTTAAGGAAATAACACCGGCAAAAGATCTAAGAGCTCACTCAAGAAGGGCTTCAGTGGCCTCGTGGGGCAGAGAAGGCGGCAGCCACTCCAGAGCAAATTTGCAGGGCAGCAACTTGGTCAAGATTCTCTAAGTTTGTTCGGATTTGCAAGACTGGATTTGATATCCAGTCAGGACCAGGCTTTTGGTAGGAAAGTCATCCAAGCTGTTGTCCCACCCTAGTCTGGTGAGTACTTGGTTATCCTCTCAAGACCTGACCTGGAAGATGACTGGGGGAAAAGTAGAGTTAGTTCTTACATTAACTCTGTTTCCAGTAATCTTCAAGGGCAGCAGGATCCCACCCTAATGTTTAACCTTGTGGGGTTGTGTTGTATGTCTTTCAGATTCCGGCCTGCGGTTCTCTTGGATGACTGACCAGGGACCTGAGGGACCGCCTTTTAAAGAAATTGGTGGCAATGTGTTTTCTGTGTGTGAGGAGGAGCTCCATCTCTCAAGGGCTGCCCAGGAAAACTACTGGAAACAGAGTTTCCGGTAAGAACTAACTCTGCTTTTTTTTTTTTTTTTTTTCCTTTTTTTAAATTTAGCTGTATATTTCTTGTTACTACCATAACCTACTACCAACAAACAACCCAAAATAAATTCTCCTGCTCTCGACAATAGCGGCAATACCACATCTGTGTATGTTAGTTGTTGTATGTACAGCCCAGAAACAAAAGTGCACGTTTTTTTAAAACCCTCCCCCCCATATATGTCATTACATGCTTGTGTGATTGGTTTACTGATTTTTCCAGAAGTGTGCACTAAGATACAAATCGCATTGAGCATCCCTGGCAGCAAAAATTACATTTTTGCCAAGATACACCTAAAGGGACCCTGCCGCTTTCCTTATTACAGCGCTGCAAGTTCACATTAGATTCACTTTCCACATGGACACAGAAAAACAAACAGCCTTCAGAATAACAAAAGGTAGCAATCTGCAACAAAATTTAGTTAAAGCCTTTCAATATAGTAAGATCACCCAGAGGGGAATGTTTTTTTTTTTTTTTTTTCCTCAACAAAATTGGAGTTACACTTTAAATTCAGACAAAACCAATGCGGCTGAACCTGACCAGTGACCATCCACAAAGGCAGTGATCACATGACCAGTGTCTAGGTGTCCATGGAATGTGGGATATATAAAGAGAAAACATTTTCTGTGCTGCTGCTAGCATTTAAGAACTGTGGCAGGTTACTATCTCTGTCCCTGTGGGGGAGACGCACCCTCCCTCTCTGTCATGGTGACCAGTACATGAAGTGAAAGAAATCCAATAAATCAGTGGTTCTCAACCCTGTCCTCAAGTACCCCCAATAGGCCATGTTTGCAAGTTTTCCTTTATTTTGCACAGCTGCTTTAAATCAGAGTCAATGGCTTGCTATTTTATCTAAAAGAAATTCCCAAAACATGGCCTGTTGAGGGTACTTGAGGACAGAGTTGAAAACCACTGCAATAAATGACAACTGTCACTGCAACAAAAATCGAGGGGATCATTTCCTATAGAGCAGGGATATGCAATTAGCGGACCTCCAGCTGTTGCAGAACTACAAGTCCCATGAGGCATAGCAAGACTCTGACAGCCACAAGCATGACACCCAGAGGCAGAGGCATGATGGGACTTGTTTATTTGCAACAGCTGGAGGTCCGCTAATTGCATATCCCTGCTATAGAGGGTCACCTGTTCAGGGCTTATTCACTCAAACTTTGTTAGCTGAAGAGTGATCTGCATTCGGATTGTACTTTAAAGAGCATTTGACAGGTGAAGAGGAGGCTTCACCACCTGCTTTAGCTCCTTGAACCCCACACTAGCATGCTGCAACTACCTGAATTGCATGCAGGTTGCGTGATGGTTGCAGAGAGTGGCCCCATTAGCTTAACTGGTTCACATTAGGAGGGGTTGGTATTGCCTACTGAAAGTGACAGGGGCTATAATTCCTGCTTTGGCAAATGTACACCCTCAAATACTGCCTCTGCAGTCAAAGGGGGTAGTGGTTGAGGGGCGGTAAAAGTGCGGCACTACCGTCAGTTTTTACTGCCCTACAACCACTAGTGTGAACGAGCCATTCCTTTCAATGCCCCGGGACAATAAATAAGGGAAATTCTCCTTGATGGTGAAACTGACTAGCAATAAAAACCTGTCAGAAGTTTTAGGCTGGGTTCAAACATGTCTGGCTGCGGTTTGCAATCCGGAGTCCGGTGTGTTTCTGTTCACTGGTTCAGGTGCAAATTTTTACCTGAATTCGCACCTGAACTGGACCCAGCCGCACCACAGCCGCTCTGGACATGTGTGAACCAGCTCCATTGAAAGCCAGCCTAAATCATTGGCCAGATTATAGAAAACAAAATAATTTGGCCTCCATCATGGAAAATACTGAAATCCAATGAATGAAAGGGGTGTGGACCAGGGAGAGTGATTCTGGAAGTCCTCCAACAAGGAAACGAGGGCTCTGTCTTACGTGGTGTAACTTCTAATGCACATTGTGAGAAGCTCACAGTGTGCCGTGAAATCAGAGTAAGTAGTTTCACGATACGAGAGGAGCGCCATAGTGGAGAGCGGGGCTCTGACAGGTCCGTCTCAGCACAGTGGGCGAAGACAGACCTGTTGTCTGCCTCCTCAGAAGGGATCAGCAGAGTGATCTCCACTGGAGTCCACCGGGTGGATCGCCCTTGTGAAAGGACCCTATGGCTCGGTTCACACCTATGCATGTGTGCTGGCTGCATTTGCTCGGGCATGGCAGCCCGTTCATTTGCTGTGCCTGTATTTCCTGCAGAAAAAGGTGCATGCATGCAGGCACATTGCATAGTCATTTTGACCATGCAATTTTCCTGCGATATCTACAGCCACCTGCATAGATGTGAACCGAGTCTAAGAGCCTGTGTTCCGTTCAAAACGCACCTCATTCAAATTGCACTGGACTGTGTGATCTGTTGCAGGTGTCACTGTATCCCTAATGACATTTAATGGCACCACACTTGAGATACAATTTTTTTAAATAAGCTGTACCTCTCTGCGCTGACATGATTTTCTGAACGAGTAGTATCCCTAATGACACCCCTAAACGCAGTGCGTTTGCCTGCACCAGATCACATGGCACTGCGTTTTTGCTACTACTTCTGATTCGATCCAATGGAATTTCAGCCCATTCAAATTATTGGGCTGAAAATTGAACCGTATTCCTGTGCAATTTCAAAAGGCCTTGTCCATGTAAGTGAGTAGTACTGGAAAATAAAACAAAACACAACTGCACCCAGTGTGATTGTTCTGACAGGTTAGGTTTTGGTGACAACAGGTGAGTTTATTAGGAAGCACTAATGGTGTCACCTGTGTGAACTGAGGGAGGCCTGGGACACTGAAGCTGATTTATCATAGGGCTGTGAGATTCCAGCATTTACAGGGTTAATAGACAAGTTGCTTGATTAGGTCAGTTCTGGTCCAGTCTGTACCTCACAGCAGAGTCTGCAGGGCCCAGTGCTGGGAGCCCATTCACAGGAAACTCCCCTCCTATACAGGTAAGAAAGCTTTCCATCCATTTATTAACAAAGCTATTACTTCAAATGTACCATTTTTATTTGGATAGCGACATGTGAATTGCATCCATTTCACTAATGAAAGATTGTGTGGTGTCACCCTGCAGGCCTCATGGTGTCTTGTGTTCCTTGAAGGGCTGCAAGGCCGGGGCCAACAGTTGGGCCTCGTTCACACGTTCATGTTCTAATGCCCTAAAACAGTCCGTGTTATAGGTGGAGCTTGTTCACAACACTCAAGTCCCTACTTATGTGTTGTGAGGCCCATAGAAGCCAATGGTAACACATGAAAAGGAGTGTATGATGTGTTTTCATGCATTAAGACCTTGGTAACAGGCCTAGGTTTTTTTTATTGGAGAAATTAAGAAAATGCATATCAACGCATGTGCCCTAAAAAACGGTGAAAAATTTGTATGACACAGATATGGTAATGAAGAGCTGAGCCTCAAAAATAGCCAAACGTGAGGGCAGCAGGAGCTGAGGACAGAGGCAGACAATACAGGGGGGTTTTCGCATGCACTTCACCTCAGAGAGATCAACACTGACCACAAATGGACACTTGCTCCTAGAACAAACATGTCCTCCATATTACAAAACTGATGGTTAGTGCAAGCCCCTGACATTGTGTGGAGGGAAGGGACAGGAGCTGTGTCTGCATTCCACTCAGGAAGGCGGGAAACTGCTGGAGGCTCAGGGCACTTCTGAGGTAATTGTTTGTTTCTGCAGCAGCCATTTTGTGTAGGCCACAGGATTACTGTAAGCTCAGGGGCTGTTAAGTGTTATACCTAAGGCCTCATTCACACGGACATACCGATCTGTACACCCGTGCGAAGGGCCGTCTTCAGCCGCATGGGTTGTCCAGGTATTTTATGCAGGGGTGTGTTGAAATCAATGACAGGCCACTGGCTGCGCAAACCTCCACTGCACATCCCCGAGAGCACATCTCTGCAGGTTTGATGCATGGATCACAACACATTCTGTCTTGACCGAAGGAACCATTCACAAGAGAATGCAGTGCAGGAAACCCATGTTCATGTGTGTTTCCAGAACTACGTTCAGAATGTACTGTGTGTGTGATTTGCTGCAGTCAGTGTATTCCTAATGACACCCCAAACACAGATCACAAACACAGTGCATATACATGCAGCGAATTGCGTGGCACTGCAGTACCATGAGATGCGGTTGCAGTGTATTTTTAAAAGTAGTACATTCACTACTTTTGGTGTGATCCAGTGCGATTTCAGCCCATTCAATTGAATGGGCTGAAAATTGCACCGTACTGAGTCACACAGGAATCTTACAGTAAAGTGGACTGTGTTGTGTAATTCTGGTGTGAACAGGCTCGGTTCACACTACAGCGGGCCATACTTCCAAAGTTTGCTCGGGCACGGCAGCCTATTCATTTGAATGGGCTGCTGTGCCGCATGAAACGCACAGAAAAAGCACATGCATCTTTTTAAAAATGCTGCCGCAGGGAAACCAAATGTTTTTTTTTTTTTTTTTTACCATGCGATTTCCCTGCAGTTCCTGCACCCGTGATCGCACTGCAGGCTGATGTGCATGGGGGTGCCATTCGCAGTGAATGGCAACCCTGCATATCTCGTAAGAACAGTGCAATTCAGTTGTGGGCATCAAAGAGATTACCGCAACCAGAACGCACGACCCACCATTGTGTGAATCAAGCCTTAAATCTTAAGGTGTGTGTGTATTAGATAAATATAAATATACATACATACACAGTAAAACCTTGGATTGTGAGCATAAGAAGATGGTGGTGAGAAGGACGGTCTATGTGGACAGCGTTACCCTGGATGCCTGCATACTTAGATATGTCTGTTTTAATCATCAACCATGTGAGTTGCTAAATGTTGTACCTTCATTAAATTTAACAATATTGCTACACTTAGAGGCACCTCTCTTCTCTTTTATACTCAGTTGTGACGTGGCGCTACTTGTATATCAAGTCAAAATTTATTAAAAAAAAAAAACTTTGCTTGTCTTGCAAAACGCTCTCAAACCAAGGTTTTACTGTACACTATCTCATAAAAGTGAGCACACACCTCAAATTTTTTGTAAATATTTTATTATATCTTTTCATGTGACAACACTGAAGAAATTACACTTTGCTACAATGTAAAGTAGTGAGGACATTTTCACTTAGGGGTGTACTCACTTTTGTTGCCAGCAGTTTAGACATTAATGGCTGTGTGTTGAGTTATTTTGAGGGGACAGCAAATTTACACTTTTATACAAGCTGTACACTCACTACTTTACATTGTAGCAAAGTGTCATTTCTTCAGTGTTGTCACTCTAGGACAGTCTGGGGGGGGGGGGGCGAGGTTCTCTGGTGTGTAAATTTGGGTTGCTAGTCCAGCTCTTCACATTGCACTTGAAATTTTTTGAACCTGTGATCACATTTTATCTGTACACATCCACAAGATGTTTGTACTGTTTTTTAAATATATCCATCCTTAACTGCAGGCTTTTACCGCCCCCCTGGCTGCCCATGTGAGTAAGCCCTTATTCAGTTACAGTGACATTTACAGAAGGAATGGTTCCCTGTGCTGTACACTACACAAGACAAAGAGTGGCGTATCCTCAATGGGGGGGGACATGGGGGATGGAGCCCGCACACTGAACACATTGAGGGCTCCTCTGTCACCTGTCTGCTTTTCACCCCACCCCTTTGCTAGGACCAGCGGTAGGTGTGCAGTCCTCTGATGTCTAATAAATGGGGGGCAGTTCTACTCAAATTTCTGACCAATCACAGCATGCACCACAGTGAGGTCCCACATCTTGTGCCTGCTAATCAATCGCAGCCCACAGCGAAGTCCTCTCTGTATATGTCAGTCAGTCCACAGCGCGATCTATTACACCGATGTGTGTAGGCGCCAAGGTGCCACAAACAAGGCAGTTGGGCACTAGAGAGGCGCCAACCGGGCATAAGGTGGGCACTAGAGAGGTGTCAACTGGGTGTAAGTTCGGTGACAAATAGGCACAAGGTTGGCGACGAATAGGCAAAAACTGGGTGTGAGGTAGGCAGCAGTTTGGAATATTCCAGTTATTAACTATATATTCCAGTTTGTATAGGAAATGGGTTGGCACTTTGGAGCTCGCATTGCCTCCTACCTATCACCTCTCTAAATGGTGCTATAAGGGTAGCTAGGGTCCCAGCCATCTTATTGGCTCTGATGTCTGCCCAATAGGCAGGGCATCGGACACTCATCCAGGACTTCCCTACGTGGACAGGTGTGACCGTCTAGGGGGGCGAGGTTCTCTGGTGTGTAAATTTGGGTTGCTAGTCCAGCTGTTCACTTTGCGCTTGAAATTTTTTGAACCTGTGATCACATTCTATCTGTACACATCTACAAGATGTTTGTACTGTTTTTTTTTCTTTTAAATAAATCCATCCTTTTGACCTACACCACGCAGAAGCGTTTTTTTCTTATTATTACCCCCAAGTTTGAACATCCAGTGGACAGGATCGTTGTATGTATCGCCAGGACATTCTGTGATCTGCATTGGAGTTCCGGTTCCCCACCTCTAAGCTTGGCCGGCTCGCTGCCGACGGCACGTGGGTCCACAGCTTCTGGTAAAAGTATCCATCTCTTGCCTCGGGTAGAGGACGCACTATCCCGGATGATCTGACCTCAACCTTGGTTCTCTATTTGCTTTTTGGTTCAGACTTTTGATCACATTCTTATCAGCTTGGCTCAGTGTGGACTACTCAGCAGACCATGTTGGGTCTTTAATTTGTTGCACATATGCATTTGTTTTGTCTTTTGGATTCAGTTTACACATAATTGTTTGCACTCATGCACTTTATTATTAAGTCGCTCTTGACATGCTATTGCGATTTATGAGTTATTGTTGACTTGTCCATGCAGTCTAACTTTCTTCTGGTTTATTGCAATAGTCTTTATGCACTCAGTTTGTCATAGCAAACACTTTATACCTGTCCTACAGATGTAGCAAGGTCCCGGACCTCTAGAGGCCTAATGGTGACCTCCTGAGTCAGGGAGAGCTGACATCCTTCTTGATAGAGTGGGTATGGTGAGTGTGTGTAATACAAGCTGAAGTGATGGGCGCCAGACACTTTATGAATGTAGAGAGATTGATTTGTCTCATGAACAAGAACTGTGGGAGATGGGGTTAGGGCCAGGACACACTTAAGTAGATGCATTGATAAATGGCAGACTCCGACTGCTATAGGTAGACAGCTATACAGTGGAAGGCCTCCAGCCATATACCACTTCTGTATAGGTAGGACCACTGTCTCCTATGGCAACAAATCTTGTAACAGTCACTAACAGATGTGCAAAGCTGGTAGAGACATCCCCAAAAAGACTTGCAGCTGTAATTGCAGCGAAAGGTGGTTCTACAAAGTATTGACTCAGGGGGGCTGAATACAAACGCATGCCACACTTTTCAAATATTAGTAAAAAAAAATTTGAAAACCATTTAGCATTTTCCTTCCACTTCACAATTATGTGCCACTTTGTGTTGGTCTATCATAATAAAATCCCAATAAAATACATTTACATTTTTGGTTGTAACATGACAAAATGTTGAAAATTTCAAGGGGTGTGAAAACTTTTTCATGGCACTGTATATATAAATATTGGACTGTTTAGGTCTTTTACCTACCTGCTTCTGTTCTGCGGATGGTAATTTTGGCAATGACCTCAGCCTACGGAGTGGTAGGGCCTGCCTACTAATTAGGCAAACACAGCACCACATGCATCTTTTAATAAAAAGGTCATACGTGGATCAAAATTTTAAATGTGGCCAGTACCATGTATGGGCAGGCTGGTTGTGCAGAAGTTTATCTACTGATCGACTTCTGTGCAACCAGTCCGTTGGAAATTTTCTGCATGTTCAGTGTATTCTGATGGCTGAGAAGTCTCCCTGCTGTCAGAATAGAATACTTCAGGTGGATTGATTCCACCATCTGCATCAAATGTATTGATGGAGGAATCCAGTCATTTTGTTTCGTTCGATCCACTGGTTAAATGAATAGTGTAGGGGCTGCCTTAGTCTTACATTCTTGGTGATAACTGGACAATACGTGTGTTTTGGTCAGATTTAGGCAAAGCAAAAAAAAAAAAAACGGGGCATGCTCAACCTGTGGCCCTCCAGCTATTGTGAAACTTCAAGTCCCATGAGACATTACATGGCTAAGGCCGTGTACACACGGGCGGACTTTTCGACCAGACTGGTCCGACGGGACGAATCCGTCCGACAATCCGACCACGTGTGGACTTCATCGGACCCGCAGCTGACTTTTTCGGTCAAAAATCAGACGGACTTTAGATTTGGAGCATGTTTCAAATCTTTCCGACGGACTCGAGTCCGGTCAAAAAATCCGCTCGTCTGTATGCTAGTCCGACGGACGAAAACCGACGCTAGGGCAGCTATTGGCTACTGGCTATCAACTTCTTTATTTTAGTCCAGTGTACGTCATCGCGTACGAATCCATCGGACTTTGGTGTGATCGTGTGTAGGCAAGTCCGTTCGTTCCAAAGTCCGTCGGAAAGACCGTTGGACCTTTGATGCCGAAAAGTCCGCCCGTGTGTACACGGCATAACAGTTACACGCATGACTCCCAAAAGCAGACGCGTGATGAGATTTGTAGCTCCGCAACAGGTAGAGGGCCACAGGGTGAGCACCCATGTCTTACATCCTCTGTGCAAACTTCTGGGGAAAAACAATTGTTGCTATGGGTGTAGGGAAGTGGAATGGTATGGTTTTTTTTTTTTTTTTGTTTGTTTTTTATCAGGTAATGCTGGCTCAACACAGCAATATTTAAGCAATTTCAAAAACGTTCAGGCAGCTTTTCATCAAAAATGCTATTGCCACCACTAAGGCTGGCCATACACATGTAAAGTCTAACAGATGTCTCCCATCCTATAGAGCACAGCCAGCAGCAGTCTGAATACTTGCGCTGCATCTGACTAGATTCTGCTGCAATCCAGCCAACAATGTTCTACGTGACTCGCTTTTTTTTTTTTTTTATTTCTTCCGGGTGGAGATGTTGGATGGGAGGGGGTTGACAGGGCTACCCATTAAGCAAATGTTCACTGGTTCATCAGGAACCTACTGAAACATACCTACATCCATACCTGGCTGATTCCTGTAGAAACGGTAGCTACTTCAGTAATCCTTGCTGTCTTATCTATCCTTTGCCAAGCAGCTGCCCTGCTGCATAGTAACCACAGGGTGTCCCCCGCTCAGCGCAGGCACCAGAGCGTGCTCTGTATTTTTCTGAATGAATACAAAGCATTCTCTGATTGGACATGGTGGAGGCCGCTCCACTCACAAATTGCTTTGCATTCATTGATAAAAATGCAAAACATGAATGGTGGTTACTGTGCAGTAAGGAAGCCGCTAGGCAAGAGATCTAGTATACAGCAAATACACATTCCATATCTGCCGATCCCTGTGCAGTAGCTGCCACTGGACAAATGTAACCATGTAAAAAAAAAAAAAACATGCCTAAAATTCAGCCTGGATCTGCCATTTGTGTAGCCAGCATAACTCCAAGAAAAACGTTTTATCTTTTTATGCATTCTTTGTTTTCTTTCTTATACTTTTGTAAGTGAAATAAAATAACGGTATAAGTTTAATGACCATAGATAGCAACAGTATACAGTGAGGAAAAAAAGTATTTGATCCCCTGCTGATTTTGTACGTTTGGCCCACTGGCAAAGAAATGATCAGTCTATAATTTTATTGGTAGGTTTATTTTAACAGTAAGAGACAGAATTACAACAAAAATATCCAGAAAAACGCATTTGAAAAAAGTTATACATTGATTTACATTTTAATAAGAATTGTACATTGAGGGTCCCCCACAAGAGGGTTGGGACTTTAAAGGCAACTGGATATAATAGAAAAGGCAATAAATCTAAAAATCAATATAGTTTATTATTGTGTCAAATTTAAAAGAGTGCCTATAACTATTGCAACTGACTCATTAGTAACAGCAGTGACCTAAAAAAAGAGTCATCAAAATACAAACAGACATGGTCTCCTGTTTAAGAATGAGAAAAGAGCACAAATATCAATATACAAACAGATATGGTCACCTCTTGTGAAAGAGAAGAGTCCGACGCGTTTCAGGAGCGTGTCCTTTTTTTTTTTTTTTTGTTTTTTTGTTATTATTATTTTTATTTTGTCTATATAAGGATTCATACTAAAAACCTTACTATACTCTCCATTGGCTAATCCTAAAGAATCTTGACGTTTAATTCATGCATGGCAGTTTTTTTATATAGGAGAAATTTCTTGTAGTGACGTGGAGCCACGGTACGGTGTCACCACACAGCCGCACTTTGAACCTATGTACCCATTTTGGTCATTACAGCAGCCGATCGGCATCGGCTCTTCAATGGCGCCGATAACTTCCACTGCACGTGCGCGCACAATATATCCATCTAGTACGATGCGCACGCACACAGCATTACACACGCGCTGTTGTCAAAGTGGCATTGCCCCCCTTGTTGTGACGCATGGCGTCACACATTTCCAGGGATCCGATGCTGATACAAATCAGCTGTTCATGCACTGCCACGCAGACGCGGTGGACTCCTTACACTCATATAAAGCCAGGCATCGGCACGGTCACAATTCAGGCCAATTGCTGATGGGATGGCGACTCTGTAATCTAGATACTTGCCCTGATCTTAACCTATGGTATGTACCTTGATCATTATATTGCATGACAAGTTTTAAACCCACTGGCACTCGATACTTTATGTATTACCAATATTCATTGGACACATATGATGGCGGGCTTTAACCCCTTAAAGGTCTTTTTATACCATAATTAAGGAACAATCAATCCTATATAGAGATTTTTTTTCTGCTCTATAAGTACAATTTTTATAATATATTAAAGCCTTATAGAATACTTTTCCTTCATTTGGAAATACATAATCTATACATAATTGATTGTTTCAATATATATTTTTGATATGTAGATTAAACACACTCGTCTATGTAAGATGAATAGCTTTCTCCTCTTTGAAGGAAAGCTTGTGTATTATACTTAAAATCTTTTTTCGATCACACAGGTATACCATAGGTTAACTTGAAATCCTTATGATAGGGCACTGCTCAGTGCTACACCACACTGCTGTGGCTACATACAACATACATCAACTGAGTGCTACCTTATACTGCCTGATCATAGTGGACTACTTCAATCTTCTTTTCTGGATTTGCTTCTTGTCCAATTTTATCTAGCGAACATTTATCAGCAAACACGTCCAGTTCTTGTATCAGGTTATCATCTTTATTTAATATTTCACTTTTTTTTTTTTTTTTTGGGCCTGTTCATGGTCGACTTGCCTTGTTTGCCTCAGCGATGCTCCTCTTATCTCCTGTCCCCACATTGTTCAACTCTGATGAATGCATTTTTCTTATAGATGCACACCTGTCTCCACATATAACAAGCCCCTGAAGAAAGGACAAGCTCTTGAAACGCGTCGGGCTCTTCTTCTCTTTCACAAGAGGAGACCATGTCTGTTTGTATATTGATATTTGTGCTCTTTTCTCATTCTTAAAGAGGAGACCCTATCTGTTTGTATTTTGATACCTCTTTTTTTATGTCATTGCTGTTACTAATGAGTCATTTGCAATAGTCATATGCACTAACTCTTTTAAATTTGACACAATAATAAAATATATTGATTTCTAGATTTATTGCCTTTTCTATTATATCCAGTTGCCTTTAAAGTCCCAACCCTCTTGTGGGAGGACCCTCAATGTACAATTCTGTATTAGGGATGATGGCAACATTGTGGTCTACTTTTGGTGAAATATTCAGTCTAGTACATTTTAATGAGTGAAATAAGTATTTGACCTCTTCGCTAAACATGACTTGTTGGCAATTACAGAGGTCAGA
The DNA here is from genome assembly GCF_042186555.1 of Aquarana catesbeiana. Classification (NCBI taxonomy): domain Eukaryota; kingdom Metazoa; phylum Chordata; class Amphibia; order Anura; family Ranidae; genus Aquarana; species Aquarana catesbeiana. Next base: position 43,622,913 of record NC_133334.1, on the reverse strand, counting down.
CGTTTCTTGTAGTTGGGCACCAGGTTTGGGCACATCAGACGGGCCTGTACATGTGCTTTCTTGAGCAGGGGGACCTTGCTGGCACTGTAGGATTTCAGTCCTTCACGGCGTAGTGTGTCACCAATTGTTTTCTTGGTGACTTTGGTCCCAGCTGCCTTGAAATCATTGACCATATTCTCCCGTATAGTTCTGGGCTGATTCCTCACCGTTCTCATGATCATTGAAACTGCACGAGGGGAGATCTTGCATGGAGCCCAAGAGCAAGGGAGATTGACAGTTATATTGTGTGTTTTTTTTTTTTTTTTTTTTTCCAAATTGCGAATAATCGCACCAAATATTGTCACCCTCTCACCAATCTGCTTTACAATGGTCTTGTAGCCCATTCCAGCCTTGTGTAGGTCATTACCTGTATAGAAGACACCTGGGATCCAGAAATCTTGCTGATAGGGGAACAAATACTTATTTCACTCATTAAAATGCAAATCAATTTATAACTTTTTTGCAATGTGTTGTTTCTGGATATTTTTGTTATTCTGTCTCTCACTGTTAAAATAAACCTACCATTAAAATTCTAGACTGATCGTTTCTTTGTCAGTGGGCAAATGAACAAAATCAGCAGGGGATCAAATACTTTTTTTACCCTCATTGTAGAATTCACTTGGTTGAGAAATGTAACAGTACCTTGTAATTACCTTCTAACAGTGTCCCCCCCCCCCCCCCCCGTAAGGGAGATTACTTCCCACTTACTGTCCTGGTGACCACTTCCCTGCCATAGGAAGGTCAACAAACGTCTCCTCGAAAGCAGCAATAAAACCCATCTGGAATTCCAATCTTTCCCCACTCTGTCCAAAACTAAAAACATTTTTGTAATGAAAATTGAGTGTTCCTTTTAAGCACAGGTCAGGTTTACAGAGCTGCTTGCGTTGATCATTTGCCCTTTTCAGCCTTATTGACTTATTCTTTCTTACTTTGGAGACCCTGCTGAGCTTGTGATGGAGGCTTGACAAATGACCTATCAAATAATTGATGAGTTCTACCATTGACTGTTGATGAGAGGTCAGATGTTGGGAGGCTAAGCTGTGGGAAGGAGCTCAGCACCAGGGAAAACTTGTAAACTGTTTATCTTAAAATCTTCCACTGACACCCGGCTTTGTATTTTAATGTTATTCAAGCCTGAACTGTAAAAAAAAAACAAAAAACTACAGACTAATATTAAAAATCATAGCAGCTGTGAGTAAATATGGAATGCGTTTTTTGAAAAATGTCACTTGTTTATACAGTGTATACCAGAGTTTCTTAACCTTTTTTCAGTCATGGCAACCTTTAAAATGATGCAAATCTTGAGGCACCACATTCTAAAATGTTAAAACTAAACCAATAGTTTTACGTAATGCAGCAACATCCACATACTTGGGCCATCCAAATAAAGCCTGGTACACACCGGCCGAATATCGGCTGGTTCAACAAAAACTGCTGCATCTATGGCTGGCATGCTCCACTTCTTAGTGAACTTTCCATCCATGGGATATAAAAGGAAAAACCTTCTAGGAGGAACAAAAATCCTGTCGGAATGTTCCCAATCAGCATACACCGTCTGTTCCAACAGTGGGTGTAAGGGGAAAGCCTGTGCAGCCTGAAGAGGCCTCAGGGACCCCAAAGAGGACCAGGGGGGGCTCAGTAACCTCTGAAAGAGGCAACTTAAAGGCAGAATGAACCATCTTGGTAAGAGTCTGGATAAAAAGCCTCTGTGACTGAGAGGCAGACACCAACTGGATATCTTCTTGTCCAGATTGCTCAGAAACAGACTCATCCGCCAGGCCCCCCACAGAATCCTGAGCTTTTAGCTCTTCCCCCATCTATAACCCATTCCTGCTCCAAACTAGGAGGCTTAGGGGAGGGGGATCTGTCGCACTTCTTGCCACCCTGCGGGATGGAGGCAATCATGCCAGCAATCCTGTGCTATGACCCGGCTAGGGCCGAGGACTGTTCATCCTTAGTGATACAGGGTGAAGCAGCAGCATTGACTGTAGGCACCATACCAGGTAGGCGCAGCCGCTCAGATTGCCCGGAAGTCTCTGGTCTTTCAGGGGATACAACACTAGGAATACGACTAGGTTAATCGGGAGCTACTGATGACATAGGTGTGCCTTTCCCTGTAGTGTTGGTCCCGCTCCTCTTTTTTTGAAGACATTTACAAGCCACAAAAAGGGAGTACCTGGGTGTAGTATTACCACACCTCAGAAGCGAGACCCTTTTAATAGGGCTTACCAAGCCCCCAATGCAACAATCCTGCTAAGCACCTTAGCCTGCCAAGCAACACCTGGTGACTCACGTGACCCGGGTAAGGAGAAATGAACCGCTGCAAATGCCTGGTTCAGAGGCTGCTCTGTGTCCCACAGCTGCCTTCTGGAAGCACCGCATGCCTGGCGTACAAAGCTTAAATAAGCTGGCTGTTCGCCGGAACATTTTGCGCATGCGCACGTACGTGCACTGTCCCGGCGAAGGGGAGTGGCTGTATTCGCATATGGCGCAAATCTTCATGCACCCGCAATAGGCTATGGCGCATGCTCAGCTCCGAGCGGAGCCGCGTGCGCTATGGCCACCAAACAAACTGCAGAGCATTTTGCCGAACAGACATTTGGCCAAACAAAGATGCGCAATAGCGCCGCCTCGTGTGTGACCCTCCATTCAAGGTAAAAAACAGCCAGACGTGAGCATAAAGGGTACACTTTACAAACACCCACAGCTAGGCCCAAAACTCCCCCGTATGGTCACTGTACACAGGTGTCCAGCCTCTAGCTAGCTTGACTGATTATTACAATCATTGAGACACCCCACAATAAGTAAATAAGTGGGTTTCACTTACCTGTCCAGGCGCAGGGCAGCTTAGAAACTAAGAGCCCAATCTTCACCCATCACGGCAAGTTCCTGTCACTTGAGGCAAGGACTGGGGTACCATTTTCATGTTTAGGGTCCACTCTCTTGGACCTGTACAGCACCCTGCAGGAATGCCTTAGCTCTGTGGTGTCCAGGATTCCACTTTGCAGGGTCCAGCGCCCACAGGTCGCATTACAGGCGAAACCTTGCAAGATCTTGTGTCTTCTTTGCGAGGCTCGGGTACCATTTATCTAAGCATAAGGAGCCTGTGTCAAATGGATCGGTCAATCCCTTGATTTATTTAAGAACAGTTTGTCGGACTAGAGACCTGGAGCTCGGAGAGCTCACACAAACGCGCCCATCCACCTTGCAGACACTGGTAAAAAACTGATGTACTTCCTGTATGGGAGGAGTTATATAGGGGATCACTTCCTGTCTAAGACTGTCTGTCTACCAGTGTCCATTCACCTAGAGATGGCGTATAACCCAGTAGGTAATGAATATTAGCCCAACTCTGTGTCCCATGATGTATGAAAACAAAAAAAAAAAAAAAAACACTTGTGGGTTTAACAATCCACCCCCACCCCCCTTTCATTTTATATATATATTTTTTTTTTATGTGTGTGTGTGTGTGTGTGTGTGTGTGTGTGTGTATTAATTGGCCATGTGACAGGGGGTGTGTTCTTTTGTCTACATACCTTTTGCTAAAGTCAGTCATACATGGATCAAAATTCAGCCAAATTTTGATCCATGTATGGACATGATGGTTGTACACAAGTCAATCTATTGATCGATTTCTGTACAACTGGCCTGTTGGAAAAATTTCTCTCTGTTAGCGCAACCAACTTTGCTGATCAGTGTATTCTGACAGTGTGACAAGTCTCCCTGTTGTCAGAATACAATAACTCAGCAGGAGGGATTCCCCCATCCACCTTGAATGTGTGGATGAGGGAATCTGGGCATTTTCTCTCGTTTAGCCCACTTGTTGAACAAAAAAATTAATAATGTATGGCCAGCCTTATAGTGTCCCTCTTTCCCATCTCAAAGTTGGGAACTATGGCTTTACTGCTCAGAATCTGTGTTGCCATCACAGTGAAAACATTGCAGTCCCTGTGTGGTTTGATGTTTTATCTCAACAGTTGGTAAAAGGGAGTTAGAGTGATTACAACGTGATTGCTTGCTCATGCTTGTAGCTAATCTACAAGTCTCTACTTTTGTGAAGGAATGTGATGTAAATAATAATAATAGTAATCTGAAAATGTCTATTTTCTTATGTGCATACATATTTTTCTCCTTACTCATTATATAAGTATACAGGTTTGCTCTGTTCCTATATTTTCTCAAAATGGCGGGTACCCCCTGCATCCCACACATCAGAAGAACGCGGAACTGAAGATAAAACCAAGGACAGCCAGACCTCGTTATGAAGATTCTCCATTTTCTTTTTCTATCTTAACCAATGAGATGTACCTATTAGACTAACATAGCAATGACGCATTTGTGTGTATAAAACATTAGCACCGCCTTGAATAAATTAGAAGTGTAAGAAGTAACGGAGCTGAGCGTGTCTCAGAGTGTTTACTTTTATATGCATGCATATCAACACTTTCAAATTAGAGACAGCAGCAGATAACCTTGGGCTCGATTGGAGCTCTTAATCATTGCCATAACAGATGGTGCCGAAACCCGGGACCTCAGGCTACAGTCGAAGCTATACCGCGACAAGCATTCGGGCGTTAATTGATTGATAAGAGGGGGTTTGCGCAGCCCTAACAGTACCGGTAAGTTTGATTTATATTCTTACCACTGTACGACTTTCTTATCTTTTGGTTGACGGCTGGATTCTGTCGGTATGCTGAGACTGTCTTAGAGGCAGGTATTTCCTCGCCTGAGGTTGTTTTAAAGAACCTGCCAATGGGTTTCTGCTGACTGTATTTTTTGTTCACTGTCTGCCATTCTTTGGGCTGCGAAACTCAGCAGTCTAAAAGTGCTACATGTGTGAATGGGTAGTCTCATCTCCAGATGAGCTTTCGGCCTCTGGGATGAGATTGTTTCCCTTGTAGCAAACGTTTATAGACGGGTTACTCTGGGTTCGACGAACCTTTGAGGGTTATCTCAGCTGCTGGCTTTGCAGTCTGAAAGTGTTACAGAAGTCTTACCCCAAGACGAGTTGTCGGCCTCTTGGTGTAGCGCTGTAAAAAAAACGTCTATAAACTGGTTTATTTTTGCAGGGTGGTCTGCCCTTGTGGTTATCTTAGCCTGCTGAAATTTTGCAGTTCGAAGAGTGGCAGGTGTAATGTCCTGTCGTGAGTGTATTTGTGGTTTACTGTTTGCTATACACGAGAAGGGTTGGGGACTGGTTAAGGTCGGAGGGGGGGCTGCCCGGGGGATCTGTTAGGTCGCGGGCCGTTGCTCCTCACTACCCCTGACGTGTTTGTTCTTGTGTTGAGATTAACCGTACATTACAGGGTTATAGCAAACAGTAGAAGCTAGGAGCGCAGTATGTGCCCCCACCGAAGGAATTTGTTGATAAAGAACGCTGAGAAAAATATTAACCCCTTGGTTGTATGTATTCTCCTCTCAAGCCGTTAGCCGAGAAACAGAGAGAGAAAAGAATGTGATAGTGAAGAGGAGATAAGCTGTTGAAATAGTTAACAAAGTTGAAGGAAGTGGCGAAAGTTATGTTGCTGAAGAAACAGGGAGAAAAATCCTGTGTGATAAAGAAAATTGGATAAAGGAAGTTAAGAAAGATGGCGATTGTATTATGTATGTGTATCACAGAGCTGATGATATGTTGGAACTTGAAACAAAGGAGGGGAGGGACAGCACTGCCCTCCGTCTAACAACCACTCCTTTCTCACCACCCAAGCACAACCCACTGTGACAACTCAGCCCGGCGGCCATCTTAGTGCACCCATGCCTTCACTTTCTACCCAGTCCAGTGCACTTCCTGCCGGCGGCCATCTTGGTACACCCAGTAAGCTTAAACAGCCTGTACCCAGCCCTTCCTGTTTTAAACCAAGATGGTTCATACCACACACCTGTCTTCCCCAATACGGGAGCATCACATTCCCAGGCCGGATATGTTAATGATGAAGAAGCGTCTGAGTGGGAAGCCCAACAGCAGGCAGCAAGGCCACCCACTGATTTAACCCCCAAGCCGGCTCCAGACTCTCAGTTCCGAGAGGATCTCAAACACATGCTGGCAACCGTAAAGAACAGTGCCCCTTGCCAGCCCCCGCCCCAACAACAGTCTCGGTTACCAGAAGGGGCACCAGTGATGTATGTCGCTTTTCTATCACAAGCAGCGGCCTTAGTGACAAGTCTGCCTGACCCAGAGAAGCAGCCAATTCCCTTCTACCACAGGATAGTGCAGATACAAGAAACTTACTCAGCTGCCTGGAGAGACTTGATCAGCCTATGCCAAATCAAAGCAGGATATGTCTTTTGGCCAGTCATGCAGATGGCCTTCAATGATGCCAGCCTGACAAGTGCCACTTCCTACACCTCAGGCATGGAGTTCTGTGCACAACTCCACGACTGGGCAAAGGAGAAGTTGACGGATCAGAAGACCACAATCCAAGATATTACCCAAGATAAAGGGGAGTCTGAAGAAGTATCATACTAAACTCGTACAGGCCTTTGATGATCTGAGTTTCTCCCACTATGAAAAGAGACACACACACGTTTCCTGCGTGGGAGTGGATGGGGTGCTCCGCTCCAGTCCATTTGTAGAGCCACTCCAAGTGGGGACATTTCCTGATTTTCTTGCCAGATTTGTGGTGTCCTCTACATGTCCCTTGAATCTACTAGGAGCTGATGTGTTGTCCAGACTACAGGCCTCAATCAGGACACGCCTGAAGGGGGGATGAAGTTACATACTCCCCTATCTTTAGAAGACTAATCTGCTTTGTGTTCTCTGCCTCTCCTGATGACACTTAATGAAGCAAAAACTTTAAGTTCAATACTGCAGGAAGTACTTGACAGAATCCCTGCGTGCCTATGGTCCACAGGACCGGAAGACAACGGTCACTTAAAGGTGCCACCAGTTTCAGTCAAGCTAAAAGAGGGCGCATCATTGCCCCGGAAACCACAATAACCCCAAGAAGAGAATCCTAAAGGAGAACCAGGTACCTGCTGTGGATGCCTTTTGACTGCAAAATACCTCACAGAGGTGGACCTTACAAACGCTTTCTTCAGTGTCCACCCTCACCCTCCTGCTGGTACCTTTTCGCATTCATCCACAGAAAGAAACAGCAACATACCTAAACAGTTGTGCCACAAGGGGCACAGAACTTTCCAAGCCAGTTTGCAAAAGCTATGGCTATCATCCTTGACATATGACAGGAGGAACACCCGGAAGTGATTCTCTTCCAACATGTTGATGACCTTCTCCTTTGTGCAGCTGACTTACCCCCTGTTGAAGTCACCTCAGAAAGCCTGTTGTGCTATCTTGCCAACCAGGGCTGCAGAGCCTCAAAGCCCAAATTGCAGTGGTGCTCAACACCTGTCATTTTCTTTGGACTAATTTCCTAGTGCAGAGCATGGATTCCAGAAGCCTTCCTACTGATGCTCTGCAATCAGACCCTTCCAGATGTCTCCTGAAGAAATATCTAAGTTTGAGGCCCTCAAGTGTGCCATCTCAGGCGCTAGGGCTCCCAGACTACGACAAAACGCTCAAGTTCTTTGTATCCAAACGTCTGGGACATGCTGCAGGTGTACTCACCCAATCACACGGCATCAGCCTACGCCCCATAGGATATTATTCCTGTCGGCTGGATGTGGTAGCAAGAGGAGGCCTATTGTGTCTGCGAGCTGGATTTGCTACACAAGCCTTGCTTGACAAAACTTTGAACTTGGTCCTCGGACACTGCCTCGTTCTGCTTGCTCCCCATGACGTTGTTGCCATATTCAACCAAGATCCAGCCGAAACACTTGTCCACTACCAGACACTTGAGACTCCTGTGTTCCCTCCTACTGGACAGCATTACTCTATTAAGTTGTCAAACACTGAACCCTACCACCCTTCTTCCACTTCTCGAGGGGGGAAAGGAGGAGGAGGAGGAGTAGAGTCTTGACTTGTCACCCCATGACCACACAGGACACGCGGTCACCACTGAAAACACTGTTCTACAAGCTGAAGCCTTACCACCGGTGATGTCTGCACAGGAGGCAGAGCTGTAAGCACTTACTACAGCATGTAAATGGGCAGAGGGAAAAAGAGCCAACATTCATATGGACTCAAGATATGCTTTCAGCATTGCCCATGATTATGGTGTTATCTAGGACAGAGGATTCCTGATGGCTGCAGGAACACCTGTGAAAACTTGATTGATGCCTTGCTTCTCACAACCCAAGTGACTATTATGAGTAAAAGCACACGACAAACTGAACTCAAAGGAAGCTCGAGGCAATCATCTAGCCAATTCAGCTGCCAAACAGACAGCTGGTGGTCCACGGGAAGTGGACAGCAGGGTGGTAGAAGAAGACCACCCCGTGCTTACCTTACAGACTTTCCCAGTGGACAGAGTTTATCTAAAAGAACTACAGGAAACAGCAAGTCCGGATAAGAAGGAAAGCTGGAAACGGAGAGGAGCAACTCTCAGAAATGGACTATTCGAATGCAACAAGAAGCCTTGTCTACCCAGGAGTATGTACCCAGCCGTGGTGCAATGGGCATATGGAGCTGCCCACTTGACAAAGACTTTTATGAACTCTCTTATCAACAAGTGTTGCACCAAGAGTTACTCCACTGACCGACAACTTCTGCAGATCATGCATTATCTGCACCAAATGTAACCCAGGATGCACAGAAGAAGCACAGAAAAAACACAGAAGAAGCACCTGGCAAAAGCCCTATACCCCATTCCAGAGGATGCAAATTGATCATTCTCAAGTGCCAAGAAGTGGCAGATTTGAATACGCTCTAGTGGAAGTGGTCACGACTGCCAGGACCACAGCTAAGAAACTACTAAGTGAGATAGTATGTAGATTTGGGGTCCCAGAGGTGATATTGAGAGATCAGGGCCCAGCCTTAACAGCAACCCTTACAAAAGAGATTTGGGCAGCACTGGGGGTTCAGTTGACACTACACATCCCATACCACCCTCAAAGTAGCGGGAAGGTAGAAAGGATGAATGGGACAATAAAAACAGGATGTTAAAGATGGCCCAAGAGACTAACATGAGTTGGCCAGACAGTTAGCCCATTGCCCTGTTCAGTGTCAGACACACCTCCAGGGGAAACATGCCCTATCCCCTTATGAAATTTTGTTTGGTTCAGCTCCCAGACTTGGTTGTTACTTTCCACAACAGTTACAGTTGCAGTCTGATGTGTTGACTAATTATGTAACCACATTATCACGAGAATTAACCTGAATGCATGTCCAGGTGTTTTCTTCCATTCCAGATCCTGGATTAGATACAGGAACACACCAACTACTGTCTGGAGATACTTGAGCCAAGTTATGATGGTCCATTCCAAGTTTTGCTGACCACAGCCACCTCAGTCAAGTTGGCCAGGAAGAACACCTGAATGCACGCTTATCACTGCAGGAGAGCGTGTTTTCGGGTGCTGCATATCCTTTTTCTGTTTGATCTAGGGGGGAGGGGCCCAGGAGGTGGCCATCACAAAAATGATAACATAATTACGTTTTGGTGTAACTCTTCAGGTACACATGTGACCACCTTTACCTTAGATTACTGTGACATAGTACCTTGTCCGTTTGACCCTTCATGGTGATGCCATTGGTACAGTGATATCCCTGACGGTAAGGACATATATGTATGCCACACAGACAGTTACTGGGGACAGAGTTGTGGTTTCTGTGGGAGCCAGTGGGTTGGAACACAGGGCCAGACTGGGCGACCACAGAGTGCATTAGACAAAAAAGATGAAAATAGAAAGCCCCCATATCCTAACCAAAGATACCCCTGATACATACACTGACCCAGCACACAGTCAGAGGAGGAAGCGAGCAGCTCTCTCCGGAAGCTTTGACCCTCATGTATACATACATGTCATAAGGGATACAAGGGGGGTCCCTGATGAGTTTAAAGCCAGGGACCAGGTAAAAGCTGGTTTTGAGTCTTTGATCCCCATAACAACTGTCAGCAAGAATGTAGATTGGATTAACTACATGTCATGGTTATGCAATAGAATTTGTCGATCAGCATACCTGTCTCCATGTGTTCATCTCTAGAGACCAGCTGACCCTCACCTGACTGCTTTTGTAACCTCTCCTCTAAGCATGGCCCCACCCCAGGCCCTATCAGGGAACCCTATATTAACCTGTGCACTGCAAGCCAGCAGTGCTGATCAACCATTGTGTGTTAGCCTCTATGTGTACTTGCTGTGTTTCCTACATCTGATTCCTGTTACCGACTTTGGCCTATTCCCGACCATCCCTGTTTGCCTGTGACCCTGATGTTCCAGCCTGCTGCCTTCTTCCTCTTCTCCTGTAGTCTACGATGAGTGTGAGCTGTGAGACCCTGGGGGCCACGACCTGGAGCCAGACTGCAGCGCAGTCCATCCTTACCATTAAAGGCTCTGGTGAACACCTGCTGGCTCTTAGACTCCGCGCCCTGGGGAATCTATGCTCTAGCTCCCAGTGGGATCTGTGTCAGTGATCCAGTAGACCTGCTTCCCGAACCTCCCAGGGTTCAATCCGCAGCAGTCACCCGTAGGGTCCACTACCTTGCGGTGCACTCCTGATCCCAACAGTGTGCATCTGTCACCCAGCCTCTAGGTGACCTGACACTACACATATTATAACCAACAGAGATTTGTAAATTACTCTAAAGATGCCCTCCAGGGAATTGCTGACCAGTTAGCCCCCACTTCCTACATGACATTCCAGGACCTGATGGCCTTAGACATGGTGCTATCTGGGAAAGGAGGTGTTTTGTAAAATCATAGGAAAAAACGGGAACCTGTTGTACATACATTCCTGATAATACTGGCCCAAATGGTAAGGTTACTCTAGCTATAAAGAAATTAGAAGATCTGTCACTGGAGTTGAAGAAGAACTCAGGTATCACAGACCCATGGGATCAATACTTCAGCTGGATGAGTGGGTGGCAGAAGGTGCTCGCCCAGATAGGGGTAACGGTATTAATAATCCTGGTTCTTTTAGCCCTGATTGTATGCTGTATTCTACCTTTTGTAAAAAAGTTAATGAGCAAGGCTGTAGACAACAGCACATCTACATTTCTCCACCAAGAAGAAGAGGACCCCCTTATGATGGAAGATGACAAACCCTTCACTCCTCTACAGTCACTCCCTGTCCATAATCTCACAATCCTATAGGGTTTTAGGGATAGATAGCGCCTGACTGCACCTCTCCAGCTGTATCGAGGAGGGAAGTGAACAGTTGCTGCCCAATTCTATATACAGCCTAAAAGAGTTGCTGAGGAGAAGGGCCAGGCCAAAGTGGGACCTTTAGTATTAGGGACAGAAAAGAGAAAATAGTCATTTTAGGGGGGATTGTGAAGGAATGTGATGTAAATAATAGTAATCTGAAAATGTCTATTTTCTTATGTGCATACATATTTTTCTCCTTACTCATTATATAAGTATACAGGTTTGCTCTGTTCCTATATTTTCTCAAAATGGCGGGTACCCGCTGCATCCTACACATCAGAAGAACGCGGAACTGAAGATAAAACCAAGGACAGCCAGACCTCGTTATGAAGATTCTCCATTTTCTTTTTCTATCTTAACCAATGAGATGTACCTATTAGACTAACATAGCAATGACGTATTTGTGTGTATAAAACATTAGCACCGCCTTGAATAAATTAGAAGTGTAAGAAGTAACAGAGCTGAGCGTGTCTCAGAGTGTTTACTTTTATATGCATGCATATCAACACTTTCAAATTAGAGACAGCAGCAGATAACCTTGGGCTCGATTGGAGCTCTTAATCATTGCCATAACACTTTGAATATATTGACAAAAACCTGAAAGCGCAAACGTAAAAATGTGTCCCCTCAAAAGTAAGGATTTTCAAACGAAGACCAGGTTTGCAAATTTGGGAGACAGACACCTGTTGCTGAAAAGCACAAGAGGTACAGACTGAATGAGTCAAGTAAGCCTTAACAGAAAATGGGAGGATGTCTATCCTTCAAGGCATAAACTTTAGTGATAACTTTCCTAATCCACCTAGAATTATTGGAATGAGATGCAGGACACAGTCTTGAGAAAAGCATCTATGTTTAGGATAGAAGCAGTGGCCAAAAGGTAAACTTGCACTGAGTGTATCACATCTAAACCGTGTAGAGAAATCTCTTTGAAATGATTTGGAGCTAGACAAAGAGAATGCAGGACAATGCCCTGATCAGGCTGGAAGGGAAAAAAACACCTTGGGGAGAAAGAAAGCCACTGCCATCTACTTAAGATCCAGTGGTGAGACTGGTGAACGAACAGGGGGCACCATGCTAGCCACCCCCTGAACAAAGGCCTTTACCAATGAATGAGTAGCCAACAATCTCTGAAAGGCTGAACTTTTGACCCCTCAGGGTGCTTAAGGCCAAATGCTGATCCAGCCCACACTGGAGAAACGACAGGACACATCCCAAGGTGTATCCGCTGACAGTTACAAACATGACTCCCTCAGGCAGAGGCATGATGGGACTTGTAGTTCCGCAACAGCTGGAGGGCCACCTGTTTGAGACCCCTGAGACCCCTAAGGTAAAACTTTAGTGCCTTGCTCCATGTGAATTAAGCCTTTCAAGTGCAATGATAGGCCTTCTGCGAGGTAGGTTTCCTAGCTTTAAGTAGTGTAGCAATAACATATTCGCAAAAACCCTGATCTCTCAGAACTGTCAAAGCCAGCGATCATGCAGCAGTATGGTAGACGGTCCTTGAGACAGCAGGTCAGATCAGTCAGAAAAGGGCCCTCAAAGTGTCTCCTGGAAGTCAGAGAATGTCCGAGTACCAATCCTTCTGGGCCAGTTTGGTTCTACCAAGATCACAGGGATGTCCTGCATTTCCATCCCGCAAAGCAGCAGAGTTAAAAACTGTAGCGGAGGGAAGGTGTAAAATAGCCAAAACTGTGAAGGCCCTTGGATTCCTGATCCTGGCTATGGACCTCTCAACCTTGATGAAGTGGGATGCCAACAGATCTCCGTCCAGGGTCCCTAATAGTTATAGATATCCCCAAACACTTCGTGTTGAAGAGACGATTCCCCTGCATTCAAGCACTGACAACTTTAGGAAGTCTACCTGAAAATTGTCTACTCTTGGAATGTGTACTGCGGACAAGGCTAGAACATGTCTTTTGGCCCAAGCCAGAACAAGGTCTGCTTCTTGAAAGAGTGTCAATATTCCTGGAATGGGCTTAAAGGTAGCAGGTGATGCAGCAACAGCCAGCTAGAGACTGGAAACCTCACAGATCCTAGGAGCTTCTTTAAGAGAAGATCATCCAGATATCAAATAATGTGAATTCAGTGAGGGTGCAACAACCCAAGGATCCAGGCAAGCACCTTGGAGAAAATGCAGGGGGCCATGGACAGCCCACAAATCAGAAGTGCTGCTCGCCCATTGCAAAACGCAGAAACTGCTGATGCTGGGAAAAATGGGAACATGTAAATACACATCCTTGATGTCTAATGCAAGAATTTTCTCCTTGTTTCGCCCACTTCTGGAGGGCATACTTTTCTTTAAGGACTGGATCACTCCGGTACTAATTGCCACTGCCCTGGACCTGTAGAGCAACCTGCGGCTAACTGCAGCTCACTGTACTGCTGTACCAAGGATGAGTGTCAAACGCAGTGTCCAGTGGTTGGGGTAACTTGCAGGCCAGCCCCACGTCTTCCATGCGGCGGGGTGCAGGTACTGTCCCTATGCGCTGCAAAGGGATCACTGATCTGATCTGGAAGCTGCAGGAACTAGTCATAGTTGCTGTAGATGCAACTAGGTAGAGAAAGGACTTCTCTGTGTGAAGAACCGCGTGTAGTCTATTTAACAAGGCAGAAACCTGCTCTCAATAGTTCGAGGTATTCCATCACCTAAGGACCTAAGTGGCAGCATATAATCCATGGCCATGATTAATGGAGTGTCCTGTACTGTTCTAATACAAAATAATTTTTTAAAGTGTACCTAAAGTCAAGACTTTTTTTATTTTTATGGAGGATTTAGTATCACTGAAAGGGTTTTAATGCTAGTGACTACAGGTGCATCTCAGCAGTAGGCCACTCCTTGTGAATTTCACCCAAATTCTTGAATGGCCTTTGCTTCACAATCCTCTCAAGGCTGCAGTTATTCCTGTTGCTTGTGCACCTTTTTTCTACCACACTTTTTCCTTCCACTCAACTTTCCATTAATATGCTTGGATGCAGCACTTGTGGAGGGTGTCACTGACTGACTGTCTTCTGGACAACTGTCAAGTCAGCAGTCTTCCCCGTGATTGTGTAACCTACTGAACCAGATTGAGAGACCGTTTAAAGGCCCAGGAAACCTTTACAGGTGTTTGTAGTTATTTAGCTGATTAGAATGAACTTTTTCGCAATATTTTAATTTTCTGAAATATGAATTTTGGATTTTCACTAGCTATAAGCAATAATCATCAAAATTAACAGACCGAAATTCTTGAAATATATCGCTCTGTGTGTAATGAATGTATATAATATGAGTTTCACTTTTTGAATTGAAATCCTGAAAAAAAAAACTTTTTGATGATATTCCTATTTTTTGAGATGCACCTATATTTGTCTACAGGACAGAAAATGATGGGAAATCTGTGGTACAGGAAATATTCCATAGGGATATATATATTCCAGTGAAAACTGGATCATGTGATGAGCAGTGCCTGGTTTTCTCCACACATACCGCTTAGAATTAAGGCCAAAAAGTTCTATCTTGGTCTCTTCAGACCAAAGAATCTTATTTCTCACCATCTTGGAGTCCTTCAGGTGTGTTTTTTTTTTTTTTTTTAGCAAACTCCATGCGGTCTTTCATGTGTCTTGCACTGAGGAGAGGCTTCCATCGGGCCACTCTGCCATAAAGCCCCGACTGGTGGAGGGCTGCAGTGATGGTTGACTTTCTACAACTTTCTCCCATCTCCCGACTGCATCTCTGGAGCTCAGCCACAGTGATCTTTGGGTTCTTCTTTACCTCTCTCACCAAGGCTCTTCTCCCCCGATACTGTAGTTCAGTTTGGCCGGACAGCCAGCTCTAGGAAGGGTTCTGGTCGTCCCAAACGTCTTCCATTTAAGGATTATGGAGGCCACTGTGCTCTTAGGAACCTCAAGTGCAACAGAATTTTTTTGTAACCTTGGCCAGATCTGTGCCTTGCAACAATTGTCTCTGAGCTCTTCAGGCAGTTCCTTTAACATCATGATTCTCATTTGCTCTGACATGCACTGTGAGCTGTATGGTCTTGTATAGACAGGTGTGTGGCTTTCCTAATCAAGTCCAATCAGTATAATCAAACACAGCTGGACTCAAATGAAGGTGTAGAACCATCTCTAGGATGATCAGAAGAAATGGACAGCACCTGAGTTAAATATAAAAGTGTCACAGCAAATGGTCTGAATATTTAGGACCATGTGATATTTTAGTTTTTCTTTTTTAATAAATCTGCAAAAATGTCAACAATTCTGTGTTTTTCTGTCAATATGGGGTGCTGTGTGTACATTAAAGCCCGGTGTGGGGGTGGTGGTAGTGCCTTGCCACCCGGAGGGGGGGGGGTGGCAGTGACGCACCACCAATGGCTGAAAGCGCAGACCGGAGTGTTCTGGCAGGGGGTCGGGCAGTCCTCCCTATCAGAACACAATAGTACAGTCGGGGGAAGGGGGAAGATCGCTATACTAACATTCCAAACATTGCATAGTTGGCACAGCGGCTCCTCCTGAGCTGTCAGCCCAGCTGGATTGAACGGAAAATTAAAAAAAAAATCAGTGTGTACCAAGCTTTAATTTGGTGAATGCAGTGAAAATTTACTTTGCAAACATTACCCAATCATGTGCAAGGAATGAAAAAAAAAAACGGTATTCTTTGTTGCACACGATTGGATGATGGAAGTCGGCAGAGCTTCACCTCTCACTAAGCTAAGTGAAAATTCCCTTGCAAAGTTAGAAGTCATTTGCATGTAGTAAAGCAACCTCATTGTGTAACTACAATGCCAGTCAAGAGATCCTAGTTTTAATTACCTGCCAGGATTTGCAAAGTGGACTTCCACCCATTTTATGTTTTTAATTCCTGTACACACCATAATAAAGTTTGTAAACTTTATTGGTGTGCTTTAGAGCCATTGTGCTGCATTTCTAAAAACTGTATAGCTGTGCGCACCAAACTGCAGATCAATACACCATGCAGGACTTTCTTCTCGTTTTCTTCAAGTTTTTTTTTTCTTGTTTGTGCAGTTTGCCAGCCTTGTAAAATGTAGCAACCTACCCTGGGTGCATGAGCCCTCAATTGATATTTAATGGAAAGTTTCCAAAATTGCCCAGGCTGTGGCCGGTACTAATGTGTATGAGAACATTTAGGGCTCATGCACATGGGACACTTTTGCCCATATAGCCTAAAAAACAGGCATAGTCTAGTGCCTGGAAGCCCGCTTTCAAATCGGGCTGAAATATACGGTGGCTGTATGCTGTTCTGAGTCGCACTAGTGTTCAGTGACAAATGCAGAGAATGTAGAAATTCTGCATTCATGGTGTATGTCCCTGAACACATATTGTGAGGCTTTACACAGGGATCAGGATCATGTTCAGCCATGTGACTGTAATAAAGTGGAGCCATGCGGTCCACCTCTAACGGCTTCCTCCACACAGGCAACCCCTGCCTCTCCAAAACTTTCCACAGCCTCAGACACCTTTTCAGACACACCGGCGGTCCTGACATCTGGTCTACCTGGCTCAGGAATGAGATTACACCTGCCCTACATGTGGACGAGGACATTCGGGCACTTATCCAGGCTCTTCCAACCAAGGCAGACATTGAGGCACTCATCCTGCGGCTTGATGATGCTCACGGCCAAGAACTCCACATGGTCAGGACAGAAGTTCAGAATCTAGCCGATCACTACAACACAGAAAAAATCCTTCTTTACGGCCTTGGAACAGCAGGTGTCAGTTTTGGAGAAGGCCCATGAAGCCAAGACTGATTCGGCTGTGGCACTACAACTACATCTGGAGTACCTGGAAGCCTGGACCTGCCGCAACAACTTACAGCTCCGAGGCCTCCAGGAAGCCACTGGCCCAGAGAACCTACAGGACACTGTCACAGCCATCCTGCATAAGGTGCTGGACTCTCCTCCCCCCCACTGATCTGGAGCTGGACAGGGTACACAGGGCATTGGGTCCCAAGCCTACGGATCCAAACAGGGCACGGGATGTAACCTGCCACCTCCTCCATTACATACATAAGGAAGCCATTCTTCATAAAGCATGGGAGATGGGGCCTGTGGACCTTAATGGTGCCTCCGTCAAAATACTCCCAGACCTTCTGGCAGCTGGGCTAGGCGGCTCTGGCTTTTGGAGCCGGCCCCTTGTCATTGCTGCCTTTTCCTGGGGGTGCATCCACGGATGGTTGGGTCTTGATGCAGTAGGAGAATTATGTCAGTGTCTCCGAACTTCCTCATGCTGCTGTTGCCTGTATTTTGCCCCATGGTCACCTATGTCAGTGACTGTGATTCTTATGTAATACTGTCACCATGTTTGGTGTTTGCATTTTTTTTCTCACCTTTCTGTATGGATAAACTATTTTCAAAATAAAATAAAGATTACATAGAAAAAAATACTCCCAGACTTATCCAGGGCCACCCTGCAATGTCGAGTACTGCTTCATCCCATTCTGGATAAAGCCCATCAGCTTGGGTTCACTTACACATGAGGTTTCCTTGCATTGTCGTGCTGGCTTGGGGAGGTACGCAATCGGGAACAATCGGGGACTGTTGTCACATTTCTAAAAGGTGGGTGATTCAGTTATTGCAGTAGTGCCCTCCCAGCTTTGCCCTTTTTTGGCATTCTTGGTATGCCGCCTTTTCTTGTCTGAAATTTCCTTATTGACTTCACTGTGCAGTAGGCTTCATTGTGGGCCTTGATGAAGGTCACGTTTACATATACAGTACAATATTGCTCTAATGTTGTTACTTGAATTGTTATTTTATAGCTTCTGTATTTTCTATTGCTGCATACATCTACTCTTCTTGCTTGGTGGGCTGGAGAGTGCCGGGGGCTTCTTGGCTGTTTCTAAGCACCGCCCCCCTTAGGACTGCACTCGCTTTGTTTTTCCTTTTACTCTATCTTTTCCCTTTCCCCGTCCACTAGTCCTACCCCCCCCCCCCCTTTTCGTTTCCTGCCAATGGGCGATGGATTATATTTGCATCTCTTTCTTTAATGCCAAGGGACTTAATGTTCATGAAAAATGGCACATGCTTCTCCACGATTTAAAACATCTACACGCTGGTGTGGCAGTAAACCCGCTTCAGAGATGACAAACTTCCTTTAGTCCAGAACAAGACATACCATGTTTTCAAATAAAGCCATTAAATCGAATGGTGTCTCTGTTCTGATTTTCGGCAGAGTGCCATGGACATGTTTAGACACACTCGTAGATGTTGACGGACAATTTTTATTCTTGAAAGGCATGATTGGCAGGGTCAAGGTGACACTCCCCATGCTTTATGAAACTAATACCCAACAGGTCCTTTTTCTCAGTAATCTATTTGACAAACTCCTAGAGTTTACTGAGGGCCAATTAATTCTAGGTGGAGGATTCAATGTTCCCCTTATACCTAATGTGGATACGTCCATGGGTTCCTCTTGGATCTTGCAGACATATTTCGCAAGCTAGCCATAGGGCGCAATTAATTGATGTATGACGACTCTGGTGAAAGACTGCACATTCTATTTCTCCCCTCATAAATTCACGCATCAACTACTTTTTGATCCCCCACAGCCAAGTCCATGCAGTTACTGAGACCTCTATTGGAAGTATTACCTGGTCAGACCATGCCCCCTTTGTTTTGAAATATACCCTCTCAGATATTCCTCTTTCCAGATCCGGACATGGAAACTTAATGAGTCTCCTTCAAGATTCGGAGGTTTTGGCTGGCGTGGTCAAGGAACTTGGGTGTTATTTTCAAATGAACAATATCCCTGACTGTAACCCGGGGTGATTTGGAATGCCCACAAAGTGGTCATATAGGGAATCTTGATTAAACTCGATGCACAAATTAAATGAGAGATGGAAGCGAACTTGGTGACGCTCCTCGCAGATATTCAGAAACTGGAGTTATGTCATAGCATGCCCCGTATGATTATTGAAAGAGAGCTCTTGAGTTTTCATAAACAGGTCTCTGACCTGCTGCGATACATGGCCAAGGCAGCACTACAAACTGGCCAGAGACTATTGTATGAATCCTGAATCAAATGGGACCAGCGTTTGGCGACATATGTCCCTCGGAGTGCTTACCCTGATGGCTGGAGGTCACCCCTCCCAAACAGATTGCACAGGCATTTGGTGAATTCTATTCCTCTTTATAACCTACAGGCAGAGAGATCTGGAAGTTCCTATTACTTTGGAAGAAATTCAGACTCCGCAACCAAAACTGATAAGTCACCAGAACATTAAGACTTTACTCTTTAATATTATAAGCTTCTATTGCTATCATTAGGCCCCTATATTGTCAAAATGTTCAACGCGACTGGATCTTCGGTGCCCTCCCCCCTTCCTTCGAGACCTAAAAAACTCATATCTCAGTCCTTCCTAAGGAAGGCAAGGATCCAACATCCTGTGACAGCTACAGGTTGATATCATTATTAAATGTTGAACTAATGCTGTTTTACTAAGATTTTGGCTTCACATCTCCAACAGCATCTTCTGCAATTGGTCCTAGATCAAGTCGGGTTCATCCCGACTTGTGAGACCTAGGACAATACCATTAAAGTCCTGAATCTGATCCATGTTGCCAACCAGACTCGTAATTCATGTGTGTTTTTGGGAACGGAGGCCGAGAAAGCCTTTGACCGTGTAAACTGGCAGTTTATGTTCGCGGTTTTGCGTTGCATTGGGCTCGGAGACCATATGCTCCAATGGATTTCTAGTGTCCACTCTTCAGCAACCACACTGGTAAAAGCGAATGGGGTTCTCTTGGAACCCTCCTCTTTTGCTAATGGGACCAGACAGGGGTATCCTTTATCACCCCTCCTCTTTTGCTCTAACACTCAATCTATTCCATTGCAGGACTGCTTGAACCCTGACATTATGGGCCTTCGTATTGCAGACTCTCAGCACAAAGTGTCTGCTTATGCCAATAACTAACTTGCTCTTTTCCTTGACCAATTCCTTAATTTCTCTTCCTAATCTCCCTTGGGAATCAACCTTTTATGGGGCTCTGTCTAACCTCAAGATCAATTACACAAAATTGGAAGTGATGGGGGTGGCGATACCGCAGTCACTAACACTCCAGAATTTACAACTCCGTTTCAAATTGAAATGGATTCAGGACTTATGCCTCTGCTTGTTTATCCCACACTTTTAACCTCAACATTCCCCTACTCATGTAAGCACCATGGATTTCGTTTGTGGTTTGGAAGCTGCAACTTTATCAAAATGAGCAGGTTGCCAACATTTTTGTACCTTTTTCCAGAATGTACCTATTGCCATTCCTTCTCATTATTTTAAACAAATTCATTCTCTTTTTACTGACTTTATGTGGGCACAAAAACATCCCCATATAGACCGCCGTCTGTTAACCTTTCCTAAACAATTTGGAGGCCTGACTGTTCCAGGTTCTACAAAAATACTATCAAGCTGCCCACATGGGTAGACTCATCAACTGGTTCTGCCACGCCAACATTAAGCTTTGGTCCCAACTGGAACAGGCCCTAAGCCTGATACCATTACATGGAATGCTGTGGTGCTTTGGCAACTCACCCCCTCCCTCAAAGCTCACCCTTTGATAAGACCTATGGTACGCACATGTTCCTTGCTTTCCTCCAACACCGTGTTGTGTCTTGCCGCTTCTCCACATTTCCCCCCAGGTCTTCGAGATGGGACGTTTTGCACTTTAAACGATTCTGGGTGTCAGGCCTCTCACTTTCTAGTAGCGGACTCCTGGTCCACCTTACCCAGGAGCTGGCAGACTCTGAGGGCCCTTTTCAGTTGGACTTTTGGAATGCCTTGCAGTTACATAATTTTTTGGGCTGTCTTTCACCTCCACGTGACTTTTGCCGCAGTCTGACATGTTAGAGACTTGCTCTAAACAAGGAGCAATATTACCTCATACACTCTCGAAGATGTACTCCCTGTTGGTAACATCCCCAGATGATTACCAATTGCCTATTCTTGAAAATGTGAATTGGATTTGGATAGGCCATTTACGCATAGCTCCCAACTGCCCCTGATTTCAAGGGACTGTCCCTGATTTGGAACAAAGTCCCCCTTACTTATTAGTCCCTTATTTTGGTCTGATTTATATAGTTGTATGTAAAATGCACTATTGATAAACCTTTCATCCAATGTCTAAATGGCTGCATTTGTAAATTTCCAAGCCAGTATAAAATAATAGTAGCGATAAAAAAAAGCACTTGTGGGTTAACTTTTTTTTTTTTTGTTTAATTCTCCTTTAAGGAGGTGTGTCCTATGCCTACATACTTTTGCTAATAGATGTTCCTCGTTCCCATCTCAAAAAAATGGGAGTTATGAATTTACAGTTAGCTGATCACCAGAATAACGATATTTGTCTTGCCTTAAAATCTGTACGAGAGCACAGGAAACTAATTTTCTAAATTTTGACTCACTGGTACTATATCCTGTCTCTTCAACATAAATATTTCCCGATTGTCACTGATCGCTGTTAGAGGTGCCAGGAGGAGCAGGGGACGCTATTGCATATCTTTTTGGTCCTGTCCCAAGCTCAGCATTTACTTGAAAGAGGTTCGGAGGATTACCCAAAAATGTACTGATTACGTTATCCTGGAAGACCCAGCATTTTTCCTCCTTCACGTCTCAAACATGCCCACCAAAACCTACAAAAGATCAGTATTATGCCATCTCCTGAACACCGCCAAATCATGCATTCCTCTTACCTGGAAAAATTTACAGCCACCGTCTATTGGATTCTGGCTTGATAAGATTAAAGAGCTAAATCAGATGGAAGATCTGGTGCTTTCTGCGCAACATAGAAAAGAAGTATACTCCAAAACCTGGACTTTGTGGAACATGTTTGTCTATTCTGAGGATAGTAAAGCCCTCTTTGACCTGAAGCGTGCTGATAGGTGCGGATGACTCCTCCTCTACCTCGGACAGGTAACCCCCCCTTTTTATTTTTCTCTTCCTCCTCTCCCTCTTTTTTTCCTTTCTGTTTGACTTACTACTCTTCTTCCTCCTTTCCTCCCTTTTTATAAAAATCTTAGCAGTTCTTTCTCTGCCATGCATGGGTATTTTCTGCAGCCATTTTATTGCTCCTATTGAATGGGGTCCATTTCCAGGCTATAGATTTCAATGTTGTATTAGACCTTGTTTACACCCTTTTATGGACTGGACCTACCTTTGCTATGATGGTGAAAGCTCCATTTCATTTGGTCTATACATGTTACTGACCCCAATTTACTATACTGTTCGGCAGTCATGATTATCAGAAGTTTATGGTTGTATTTCCTATCTACGGCTGTACAGCATTCATTTTTTATTGTATGGCTATACTGGAAACTCCTTCCTTGCTTCATAAAGAATTTGTAGAAAAAAAAATGGCACTGCAGCACAGCAATATTCACACACAACACTTTCCCGCAGCATACATTCGTGAACAGAGAATGAAGTAGTTTGTGGAATGAATAGTAGCTGTGCTCCTCCGAATTTGCCTCTTTCCCTGTACCTTCAGCTCCCAATAGGTGCACACCCAAGAACCCCACTCAGCTTTGCTGCTTGTCAAGTATAAATTACTGGGCCGTACACTGATGCGGTCACATCATGTAAAACCGCTAATTAAAACCAGCTCTCTTTTGGTACAGTACACAGGGAAAGTGGCGCAGACAGATTTTGCAAAAGTGTCTTGTGTTTATCCTAATATTTAATTTTATTAAATAAAAAAGGCACCAATGTATTAGAATTGTTTGTTTTTCTATATCTATGGTTGATGTTGGTACTAACCATTGTAGATATGAAAGTGTCATCTCGGATAACTAGGAGGTAGGTTTACATTTTATTAGGCATGGTTTGGGGAAAAGGTGTCATAACTAAAACAATTAGGCTGCTTTTCCTTGCCTCCTGCAGAAAATGCAATTTCTCTGTCTGTGCTCCTGATTTAATAACATTAACCCTTTCACTGCCAAGTCCATACACTGTACAGACCTACAGAAGGGCCCGCAGGTTGCCAAGTCAGTACGGCGTACGGACCTCCTTTCTCCCTCTTCTATAAGCTTATGGTCACGTCAGCTTATGTGAAGTGGGGTTTGGGTGGGGGCTTAGTAAACATGTTTACTAAACTCCCCCCTGTAGAAGAGAGGGCGCATGCAGTGATCACTACTGATCACTGCTATGTGCCCACTGATATAGTGTAACTGCGAGTATTACAATGTATCAGACTGTCATTTTATGAATGAATGGAATCTCTATACAGATTTTTCATTCAAGTAAAGGGGTACAGAGAAAAGGGACTATCTTCAGTCCCCTTCTCTATCTCAGAAAAAGAGATATGGGGTCTGTTTAGACCTCCGATATCTCACCAAAGCCCCCCCCCCAAAAAAACACCCCACAAACATAGTAAGACCCCCCCCAGTTCCGCCCACACTCACCCCTTCACCTCAGCTTCTCCTCCCGGTCAACCTGATCCATCCTGATTGGCCAGGAAGAGAAACCAGAAGACGATTGCAAATATTAATTCGTTATTGTCACAAGTGGGTGGGTTCGGGGTGCAATGCTCTGCCCAACCTTTTTTGAGCCTCAGGCTCTAATCATGTGGCTTGAGAAAAAAAAAACTCATACAAACGTAGAGTCCGGCGCCCTGCAGGGTGTCAGCCCCTAATGGACCGGCCGCTCCTGGTAAGACCCCTTTCACATGGAGTGGACTCTGAGCAGGCAGATGACAGGTCCATGTCCGCTCCATTGATGTAGAGTGGACACGGACACAGCTCACTATTCTCTATGGGACGGACGGATGGAAAAGGACCGTCTGTCCAGTTCCATCAGATACCATCCGAACAGATCTGCTAGATGGTTGGGAATGGAATCCCCATCCGTCTGTTTTTAGCGGACTGGATCGGATGTAGGTGGGTGTAAACGGACACATGTCAATCAGCCTCTCCATAGAGAACAATGGGTGGTCCAATTGGGCCCGCCTGAAAAACAGACAGGGGGGCCTAAGGCCTTGTTCACACAGGGCATACACAGCATACCTTTACAGGGATGCACAGGTAGTCCCAATGATGTAATTTGGGCTGTAGCAACTGCACAGAGTCATTGCTCCCAATTTTACATCCATGTAGGTCTGCATGCATGTCCCTGAGCTCACACTGTCAGCGTTCGGGGGTCATGTACCCCCACTCACACGGATGTCAGCTTGGGAATAGCAGCTATGCCTATGCAGCTGTTGCATCCCAATTGACATAAATGGGAATGCACAGGTGTTCCATGCATCCCTGTGCGGGTAAACATGGCCCCTCCATGGGCGTACACTTTAGTATGCCACATGTGAACAATGCTTTAGTACTCATTTAGCAGGGATTTTGTAAGTTATGTTGTGTTTATGTGCAATATTAATGATTTTAGTGTATTTTTTTGTGAAAATAGAGACATGATGAACATTTGCGCAATTATTGCGGGGCCCAAAAAAATCAGTAGCAATTTTTTTTTTTTTTTTTTTATTCTACAGGTCATGTGCTTTTAGAAAATGTCTAGTTTGAGGGGTCTTTTCAAATTCTGAAAGCTGCACGTGAAAAATAAAAACCTCAAGATTTTTAGAGAAATTTATGAGAAAAAAAGGCGCAATTTAAAATTTACAAATATTTGTGATTTTATTAACTCCATACAAGTTAAGCTTTTATATTTAGTAGGGATTTAGCAGGAATTTAGTAAAATTAGCTGTGTTTTTATCTGCTAATAATGGTTTTAGTGTATATTTTGCGAATTATATTGGTTTTATAAACATTTGCACAAATACCGCGGGGTCTAAAAAATCAGTAGCACCTTCTATTCTAGAGGTCATATGTTTTCAGAAAATATATGGTTTTGGGGGTCTTTCACAAATTCTGAAAACTATAAGGAAAAAATGAAAACCTTCAGATTTTTAGAGAAATTTGGATATTTACATTTTTGCGTACGTTCGATTTTCACCATTTTGCAAAAAGGTGCAATGTAAAAATGTAACCTTTTTGTAATTTATTAGCTCCATACAGATTAAGCTTTTATATTTAGTAGGGATTTAGCAGGAATTTTTTAAAATTAGATGTGTATTTGTCTGCTAATTATGGTTTTAGTATATTCTTTGTGAATATATTGGTTTGATAAACATTTGCGCAAATACCGCAGGGTCTACAAAATCAGTAGCACCTTCTATTCTAGAGGTCATATTCTTTCAGAAAATATATGGTTTTGGGGGTCTTTCACAAATTCTGAAAGCTGTAAGGGAAAAATGAAAACCTTCAGATTTTTTGAGAAATTTGGATATTTACATTTTTGCGTCTGTGTAATTTCCACTATTTCGCAAAAAGGCGCAATTTAAAAAACTACAAATATTTTTTATTTATTAACACAATACAGGTTAAGCTTTTATATTTAGCAGGGATTTTGTAAAATTTGCTGTGTTTTTATCTGCTAATAATGGTTTTAGTGTATTTTTTGCAAATATATTGGTTTGATAAACATTTGCGCAAAATACTGTGGGGTCTAAAAAAAATTTGTAGCACTTTTTTTTTTACTCTACTGATCATGTACCTTCAGAAACTATATGGTTTGGGGTTCTTTCACAAATTTTGAAAAGCTGTAAGTGAAAAATAAAAAAGCAAAGGAAGAATTGCAAAAATGGTCTGGCCACCTGAGTGTACAAAATGGAGCACAGGGCCTGGCAGCGAAAGGGTCAATACCGCAAATCAGGAGTTCTGATTTTTTTTTTTTTTTTCAAAGTCATCAGACCCCCCCCCCACATCTATTTCTTTTACCTCCCTATGAATTGAGACCTGTGATAACCTTGTTTAGTTTACATTCAGCCTGTCTGTATTCTGTACTGTTACAGTGCAGAGTGTAACAGATCTGCAGACCAGGAATGAGATGAAGCGAAGCGTTTGAAACCACAGTTATGAAAGGGGGCTGTCTTCTGTCAGAGTGTTCGCTGTTTCTCTAGTAATTGCATAAATGTGATGAATTAAAATAATCATTGATGGATCCTGGCAATGAAGACATAGCCTCAAGTAGGTATTTGGAACAGATGGCTTTCTTGTTGTTCTCAAGTCTTGGTCTGCAGGGATGTTGCCCTCTTCGCTGCACAGTGCAGACACTGGAAATGTAAACAAAGCAGCTTTTAAAGTGCAACTCCAGGTTAGGCACCCACCAGTCCGATGCTCCCGTCCCACAGCCTCTGCGTTTCTCTGCAGCACTTTCCTGTGAGCCTGAACTAACAGGATGATATCAGGGGGTGTACCGAATGGATCCGGGGCCCACAGGAAGTGGGTTGAATGACGTGGATCATCAGTCTGTCTGGAAGAGGAATCTGGTTTGCCGGATGGAGTGGAGAAGCTGCACTGGAGGGGAGGAGAATACTGCAGTGAAGCAGCTTTTTAATTTGTATGGGTCTTGGGCACTTTTCATTTTTTCATTTATATTTAAATTGGAGGTAGGTTTTAATTTAGAAAACTATAGGGTTGATTTACTAAAGGCAAACAGACTGTGCACTTTGCAAAGTGCATTTGCACTTACTCTACAAGAGCAGTTGCTGCAGAACTTAGTAAATGAGGTAAAGCTTCGCTTTGCAAAGAATACCCAAATCACATGCAAGGAAAATAAATATAAAAAAATGTTTGCTTGCGCATGATTGGATGATGATTGATTGGATTGGCTTCTGCTTATTTACTAAGCTCTGGAGGACCTGCTCTTTGCCCAGTCTCTTTGCATTTAGTAAATCAACCCCATTGTTTCCACAACAACCCAACATCAGATATTGTGAGGTTATATTTACAAAGGTGCGTAGCATCCTTAGATATATCAAAAGTTAATGTATTTTATTAGTACGATTACTTAATAAAGGGCAAGATGCTGTGGGGTCCCGGTTTGCATTGGTGTCAGAACACAGGAGAGTTTAGGTGTGACCCGTTTTCCTTCCATTACAAGTGGCAAGTTTTGCTCCCTTGTGTGAATGTAGAAATAGCAACACAAATACAGTTCAAGCTGAGGAAAAATGAAGAGAATGTTTCCTTATTTGTAAATCTCCTTTAATGACTGGTACATCTCTGAGTAGAATAATATGCATTTGTCAAGGCTGCACTTACAGTGCTTCTTCAATACAATTTAAAAGCCTCAATTCAGGAATTGGCAACATCATTTTATTAATTCCGTACAGAACATTTTGTTTTAAAGTCTGCAATCAGAGCCCCAATCTTAGTGCAATATTATATTTATTTTGTCTTACAGTAATTTGGTTGCCATACAGTAGTTTTGAGGATTTGGAAAAGTGCAATTACAGTAGCTTGATTTTTTTTTTTCTCCTTTAATTTGTCCTTTATCATTGGAATTTAAAAGCACAAAAATACAGCAACATTAACAACGTGAACACAGGCTGTAACACAAAACTAGAGAGAGGAACAGACTCACTTAAAAAAAAAAAAAAATTGTTGGTGGTGCAGGGTGGGACTCAGGTGGTGAGTTTTGGCTCTGACATGGTTTAATCCGAATTAAAATTATGAAGGTTTCAAGGAACAGAATTGAATTAAACAAGGTATCACAGAATTATATATAGAAAAAAAAAGAAAAGAAAAAAAAGAACTCTGTGATATAGTTAATAAACAGTCACATGTAGTCATTTGTATAATTAGATAATAAAAGGGGAATTGCAGAATTCCCCAGCACTGGCAGCTGTGCAAGTTTTACACAATTTACAAGATTACATTTTTTTTTTTTTGTAAAATTTTGGTGTTTGTATACACAGAAAATTACATAAACTAGATATGTCAAGAAAAAGACTCTCTTAAATTACACTATGTAACAAAAAAAGTTCTAAGCCTAAAATCCTCAAGTAGCATGAAACGCAATGCTACCATGTCTGTACCACTGTACAGTCTAGAACCAGATGCAGGTTATTGATCTTTGACACTTTAAAAACTCCTTGCTATTAGTTCCTGTTTGATCAGGGCCATCCTCCATCCTTGTTACTTACGGATGAAACTCTACAGAACCAGCAGCACATAGGTTCTTCTACTAAGTTTTTTTTTTTTTTTTTTATGGCATTTTTTTTTAAATAGCAAATATGGACAAACTTCCACCCTATACACCCTTTCAATAAGATACTGTGTAAAAATATACTATTTAGTTAGCTCTTTAACCATTCATCTTATTTCTAGTAAATACATATTTTTAGTCAGGTGCCCGAAAATAAGTCTACTCAAGCAAAGAAAAAAAAAAAAAGAAAATACAAAACCATTCAGGGAGCAAGGCCCTCACTGTTTAAGTGCACTGGTCACTCAGGCACAATGGGGGCAGCCATAGAGTTGCTAGTCCTAGTCATTCAATACAGTGAATATCACTTCAATGTAGGCCTTGTTTAGTCAGGAAAATAAACAAATCGGATGCAGTTTAGTGCTCCACAACCAGTAGGCATTGAAGTGTGCAAAGTGGCCCGCGATAGACACGTGTCATACACATGAGGTGTTGTGTATGTATGGTTTACATACCACAGAGATGATTGGAAGTGGTCTTGCAAGCCTTAATGCAAGCAAGAGTGGTGGGCTCCAAGCTGTGGCTATCTGAAGCTTTTGTTTGCTCATGTTAATAAGGCCTCACTTCCACTGTTGAAGGATCCACATTCACACAAGTGATTCTAGTCCGCAACTGTCTTGTTCACCAGCGATGACTGCATCACAAGCAGATTGCAACAGTTTCCTGGCACATATCAAGAGGTAATACCATATGCATTCAATAGAAAAAGAAAAGTAACATGGCCTTTCTGCTTTATAGTTTTAATTCTGAAATTATCACCAAGTGGAAGACAATGATGGCTAAAAAACCATTGTGTACACTTTTTGTAATAGGGTGAGCTTTCCACTATAAGATAATGGATTGTGGAAAAAAAAAATAATGTTAGTGGATTTAATACAGTCTCACCCAGCTGATTATGGAAACACAACCAGAAATACTCTCAAATAAAACACCTTTTTGCTTGGTTTTGTTTTTTTTTTTCTCTTTGTTTTTTTATTATTACAACGATAAATATGAACCTGGATACAAATTAGTACCTGCAAAAGAAGAACATGTAAGATCAAGACCCCCCGTCCAGTCTCAGAAGAGGGCCGCGGTCAACCAGGCCAAAAACAGCAGGTCCCTCTGACTCTGTACAGGGACAAATGACTTTGTTTCCATAAGGGGGTGTCAGTGAAATTTTCTACATTTGCAGTACCCACTGCATTATCCATTACCCACTGCTGAAGAGAAAAGCTCTATTCTTCTTTGAAGAAGTTCTAGAAAGATAGAAAATACAACACAGCTCAGCTGGTTCATGTGCATTCAAATGAGGCTGATTTTTTTTCTTTTTTTTTTTAAAAAGGCTGAACTAAGTTTTTTTTTTTTTTTTCCAAATAATTATTCCACAGAAATAGTATTATATTAAATCACAAAAGTGTTTTTTTTGTTTTCCATTTTCTTTCTACAACTATAGTGGCACAAAGGCTGCCCAGTAGACCAGCCACTTATCTCCTTAAAATATTGTGCTTATAAATTATCTGTACAGCTATTTAAACTTGCAGTAAAGATTTTTTCTAAATTTATATTTTCCTTAAGTGATTTAAGGACCCCTATAAGAAACTGTCAGGAAAAGAAATTCTGAAGAAGCAAGGCAAGGTACTTCTATCTGTCCAAAAGCTGTTTTAATGCTCGTTCTATGTTCATTCTGTGTCCTACTCTTGTGACTCCCAGATCTATCAAGTCTTCTTTCTGAAGGCTTGGTAGGTGGGTTCCATCTATTTCATTGTCCATAAACATCTCCTTGTGCTCTCCCAGGTGTAGACTTTCCAACCAGTCGGCGACATCTTGTTTAGTCCACATATGGACAGGCTTTGCTGAAAAAGGCTTATTGGAGATTGGCTGTTGTAAAATTGAAGGGGAGGGGGACCTGCTTCTCCCCATACTCATCCCAAAGAGGTCCCCAGGGGGGGGCGGAGTTGGTAGAATAAAGACATCAGACATGGAGGCGGGTGGCGCTGACAGTGGACCAGGCTTGATATCTCTTATAATCTCAGCCGGAGATACCACAGGGCTGGGCGCTCGCCTCATACCAACTATCCTGCTGTCGTATTCGGGTGTCCTGTTCTGTAGCGTGATTGGCTGGTTTGCTCCAGGACGGACGGTGAAAGTGACTGTGGTATTTCTGTTACCTGAGACTGTACTCAATGCATCTGAGCCCCTGTGGAGGAAGAAGAGAACACCATTACCATTGAGGTGACTGGTCACTTTTAGGATTTTCAAGTTAAAAAAAAAAAAAAAAAAGTACTGCCTATTAAAGAGAAACTGAGGGAAAAGAGCTAAAATATACAATTTTAAATAAATATTTTTTTAAATCTAGGTAGCTAGTCTTGTGGTTTACAAACCTTTTTCTACAACAGCAAATCCACTGCCTGGCAAAACAATATTTTTAGTTTAACCTGCTGCCGACCGCTCACAGTAAATATACTGCGAGTGGGAGGCAGGTGCAGGCATAGCAATGTACATGCGTGTTGCCAGCTTGCTTCCGGGTTTGGGGTTCACTTGTGCGCCCCCTGCCGTTCCGCGCTGTGATATATATATAGCACGATTTTGGTAGCAAGTTTCAGGCTTTCAGCCAATTTATTTTTTTTATTTATTTCAGGTACTTATATAGCGCCGTCAATTTACGCAGCGCTTTACATATACATTGTACATTCACATCAGTCCCTACCCTCAAGGAACTTACAATCTAAGGTCCCTAACTCACATTCATACATACTAGGGACAATTTAGACAGGATTCAATTAACCTACCAGCATGTCTTTGGAGTGTGGGAAGAAACCGGAGTACCCGGAGGAAACCCACGCAGGCACAGGGAGAACATGCAAACTCCAGGCAGGTAGTGTCGTGGTTGGGATTCGAACCAGCGACCCTTCTTACTGCTAGGCCAAAGTGCTACCCACTACAGCACTGTGCCGCCCAGCCAATGATTTCAGATGTTAATCAAGAAAGTTCTGTTGCACAGAGGCTGTATGCTCCAAAAAAAGTCTCTTAACAGAGACTTCAAGAGAAAACAACAAGCTTAGTCCATAAATCATAAATTACTAGTGGCGGCAGCCGTCCCTGTAATTATATAGACAAGAAAAGAGGGGGGGAGTGGGGGCGGTGCCACCTAAGTGTAGTATTAAAATGCAAGTATTTATATACACATTTTCAAGTTCTTTATTTTGAAAAGAAAAAGGCAGCCAGCACAAAACGCAGTAAATATACACAGTAAAGCAAAACAACACCAGGCAAAATGGTCCAGCTTAAAGGGTGTACAACATAGGTTAGAAACAGGTCAGCATTTGGTCTACAGCAGAAGAACAGCAAGAGGCAGGATTTTCTTTTTTTATACCAAAGGAGTATGTAGTTTAGATTACATTTTGTCCTAAATTTTATGAAGACATTTTGATGTTTTTTTTTTTTTAAACACTTGCCACCTAAACCTGCTTGCTAACCAGACCAATTTTCAGCACTCTTACATTTTGAATGAAAATTAATCAGTCATGCAACACTGTAGGTGGTATTTAATTACCGCTGTTTTTTTTTTTTTTTTTTTTTTTTTTTGCGCTATAAATAAAAAAGACCGAAATTTTTGTAAAAAAAATGCATTTTTCTTAATTTTAGTAATTGGTAAAAATAACCAAATCGGTGTATATTATTTGATCTTTGTGAAATTTATAGAGTCTACAAGCTATGGTGCCAATCATTGAAAATTGATCACACCTGATGTACTGGCGGCCTAGCTCATTTCTTGAGACCCTAACAAAACGAAACAGTACAAATACCCCCCAAATTACACCTTTTTAGAGAGTAGACATTTCAAGGTATGGCGAGTTTTTGAAGTTGTAATTTTTTCCCACAATTCTTTGCAAAATGAAGATTTTTTTTTTCTTTTTCACAAAATTGTCATAACAAGTTATTTCTCACACAGCATATCCATACCACAAATGACACCTCAAAATACATTCTGCTACTTCTCCTACTTATGGCGATACCACATGTGTGAGACTTTTACACAGCCTGGCCACATAGAGAGGCCAAATGTTCAAGGAGCACCTCCAGGCGTTCTAGGGACATAAATTGCACATATCATTTCTTGACTACCTCTTACCCTTTTGAAGGCCCTGGAGCACCAGGACAATGGAAACGCCCAAAAAAAGGAACCCATTTTGGAAAGTAAACACCTCAATGTATATTCTATGAGGCATAATGAGTCTTTTGAAACATGTCATTTTTTCCACAAGTTTTTGGAAAATGTATTTTTTTTTTACACAAAGTTGTCCATTTACAGTGCCTTGCAAAAGTATTCACCCCCCTTGGCTTTTTACCTATTTTGTTACATTACAGCCTTTCGTTCAATGTTTTTTAATCTGAATTATATGTGATGGATCAGAACACAAAAGTTTAAGTTGGTGAAATAAAATTAGAAAAATATATACATAAAACTATTTTTCAGAAATAAAAAAATGATAATTGGCATGTGCGTATGTATTCACCCCCTTTATTATGAAGCCCATAAAAAGCTCTGGTGCAACCAATTACCTTCAGAAGTCACATAATTAGTGAAATGATGTCCACCTGTGTGCAATCTAAGTGTCACATGATCTGTCATTACATAGACACACCTTTTTGAAAGGCCCCAGAGGCTGCAACACCTAAGCAAGAGGCACCACTAACCAAACACTGCCATGAAGACCAAGGAGCTCTCCAAACAAGTAAGGGACGACGTTGTTGAGAAGTACAAGTCAGGGTTAGGTTATATAAAAATATCAAAATCTTTGATGAGCCCTAGGAGCACCATCAAATCTATCATAACCAAATGGAAAGAACATGGCACAACAGCAAGCCTGCCAAGAGACGGCCGCACACCAAAACTCATGGAGTGGGCAAGGAGGGCATTAATTAGAGAGGCAGCGCAGAGACCTAAGGTAACCCTGGAGGAGCTTCAGAGTTCCACAGCAAAGACTGGAGTATCTGTACATAGGACAACAATAAGCCGTACGCTCCATAGAGTTGGGCTTTATGGCAGAGTGGCCAGAAGAAAGACATTACTTTCAGCAAAAAAACAAAATGGCACGTTTTGAGTTTGGGAAAAGGCATGTGGGAGACTCCCAAAATGTATGGAGGAAGGTGCTCTGGTCTGATGAGACTAAAATTGAACTTTTTGGCCATCAAAGAAAACGTTATGTCTGGCACAAACCCAACAAATCACATCACCCAAAGAACACCATCCCCACAGTGAAACATGGTGGTGGCAGCATCATGCTGTGGGGATGTTTTTCAGCAGTTGGGACTGGGAAACTGGTCAGAGTTGAGGGAAAGATGGATGGTGCTAAATACAGGGATATTCTTGAGCAAAACCTGTACCACTCTGTGTGTGATTTGAGGCTAGGACGGAGGTTCACCTTCCAGCAGGACAATGACCCCAAACACACTGCTAAAGCAACACTTGAGTGGTTTCAGGGGAAACATGTAAATTTGTTGGAATGGCCTAGTCAAAGCCCAGACCTCAATCCAACAGAAAATCTGTGGTCAGACTTAAAGATTGCTGTTCACAAGCGCAAACCATCCAACTTGAAGGAGCTGGAGCAGTTTTGCAAGGAGGAACGGGCAAAAATCCCAGTGGTAAGATGCGGCAAGCTCATAGAGACTTATCCAAAGCGACTTAGAGCTTTGATAGCCCCAAAAGGTGGCTCTACAAAGTATTGACTTTAGGGGGGTGAATAGTTATGCACATTGACTTTTTCTGTTATTTTGTCCTATTTGTTGTTTGCTTCACAATAAAAAAAAAAAAAAAAATCTTCAAAGTTGTGGGCATGTTCTGTAAATTAAATGATGCAAATCCCCAAACAATCCATGTTAATTCCAGGTTGTGAGGCAACAGAACACGAAAAATGCCAAGGGGGTTGAATACTTTTGCAAGGCACTGTATAAGATATTTCATGTACATAGCAAAAACTACACCCCGAAATGCATTTTGCTACTACTCCTGAGTATGGCAATACCACATGTGAGACGGCCTGGGCACATACAGAGGCCCAACTTGCAGGGAGCATCAGGTGTTCTAGGGACATACATTTCAAACTAGTTTGACTAACTATTGCACTTTTGTGAGGCACTGGTGTGGCATGGATGATCACTGATGTGGCACGGAAGAGCACTGATGTGGCATGGATGAGCCATTATTATTATTATACAGGATTTATATAGCGCCAACACTTTGCGCAGTGCTTAACAAAATGAAGGCAGATATTACAATTTCGTATAAGAGGAATCAGAGGGCCCTGCTCATGAGCTTACAATCTAAAAGGGAGGGTCAATTGATACAAAAGGTAAAAGCTGTGGGGGATGAGCTGTTGGAGGAAGTAAAACAGTGTATTAGTTGGAAGCAGGATAGGCTTCTTTAAATCAGTTGTATACCTGCAAATTAAAAAAAAAAACAAAAAAAACCCTGTAAGGCAAAGGCATAATGAGCTAGTATGCACCACATACTAGCTCATTATGAAATACTTACTTTAGAACGAGGTCCCCACATCACATCCCGGTCAAAGCCATGGGAGCTGACATTTTCCCCTCAGCGTTTCTTCCGGGTTCACGGCTCCTGCGCTGAGAGTGGCCAGGGCCATGATTATGTCACTCCCATGCATGCGTGCGGGAGTCCTCAGTTCCAGCATGATACGCCGGACCTTCAATGTGGATGCACCGCTGACGTCAGCAGCTGCATGCAGCGTGATTATCTCCTAAACCATGTAGGTTTAGGAGATATTAATTTTATCTACAGATAAGCCTTAGGCTTACCTGTAGGTAAAAATGTCACAAAAGGGTATACAACCACTTTAAAAAGAAGGGTTTTCAGGGGTCTAAAGATGGATAGCTTGGGGGTAGGGAGTTCCAAAGGATGGGAGAAGCTCTGGAAAAATCTGGGAGGCGAGCATGGGAGGAGGTGACAAGGGAGCTAGAGAACAGGAGGTCTTGGGATGACCGAAGAGAGCAGCTTGATTGGTATTTTGGGACTAGGTTAGTGATGTAGCTGGGCGCAGAGTTATGGATGGCTTTGTAAATTACTGTTAGTATTTTTAATTTTATTCGTTGGGTGAGTGGAAGCCAGTGCAGGGATTAGCAGAGAGGTGTAGAGGACACTGAGCCAGAGATGGAGCATGAATGTGGATGGATGAGCCAGGGTGAGCCTAGGCTGTCATGCACATCGCTGGATTGCAATGGGGCTCAGGTAAGTATTGGAGGGGCTGGTGGGGGGGGCTAAAAAAAAACCATAAGACTTTGGAACCACTTTGTTACAACCTCATAGCTGTATAGCTGCAGTGTTAGAGCTAAGGCATTGCTGCCTCTACCATTTAGCTTCAGAGAGTTGTAAGTAAGATACAGGGAGCTCACTACTGTCCTGCTGAAGGTTCTCCTTCCTGGGGGCTTTGATGAAGCAAAAACCCCGCCTCTACCAAAATGGCCACCTCCACACAGACTAAGTGCAGAATAAGACATGGTAAATCAGTGCAAAGATCAAGGAGAGCACAAGTAATCCTGGATACCAGTTATTGGCTTCTGCCTTCCTCTTTTTTTTCAGGCACAGCTTCAAGAGTTCAGTACCCCCTTAAGTGCTGGGCTCCATATAGTCCTTTTAGATGCCATGGCATGCCATGGGCTATACCTCCCATCAGCAGTATGTTTAATGGGAAACGCTGTCTGTACCAACAATACTACATTAAACATAGACTGCTTTTACAATAGAAGCACGGAAACCTGCAATTTGACAGTAATTCTCCACCGCACAGTTAGGTTTACGCTCTTTTGTTCTGATGTGTGAAAGGTGGAGCCGAGAAAATTGGAGTATAATATGGATTGCCCTAACCAGTTAATCAAGTTTATTCTTTAATTCCCAACAGATCCAATTCTATAACAGTTTTTATCCCATCCTCTTCCATAAGCCTCTATGGCTATGATATTTTTTTTACTGGAGTAAACACAAAGGCCTTAAGCATAAATTTGTGTTTATGCTTTATAAAAGCATCTGTTAGAAATACGATTCTGATTCCATAAGTCTGCTTCTTCAGGCAGCTTCCTGGAGGAGTACGTGAAAGCTTGACTATGAGGCTATTTATGTTCAGAAAGAACCTACTACTGAGAGGGTGAGGACTGCAAGCATCAGAGGAGGTGAAAAAAACAAACCAAACCACTGTCTTTTTGTGTATGTATGTACAGTATATATAAAGGTGTTTGAAAAGCAAGTGTGCTGCCCATGACGACTAGAATCTACCTTTCACGGGGAAGAACAGTGAGAAAACCTCTCAGCACAACCAGTACCCAAATGTGACACTGATCATGCTGCACTGAGGCATGGTTTCCTTTACTGTGGAGGAAAGGGAATTATCACTGAAGGATTTTTAAATATGTTGGAAAATCTAAAACACTTATACAGGATTTACACGCATGTTTTCTCTTAAGCCTTAAACCCATACGTAGTATGATTATCAGAGATGCAAATATCAGGTCATGGATAGCGAAAATACACAGTGCTAAAATTAATTACCAATGTAATACCTATATATTCTCAATTAATATATCAAATGACAATATAATGTATAACATGTAAAAAAAAAAAAAAAAAAATATACACATACTACTACTATTATCACAAGCAAAGTTAGTGAGTTTTTGATTGTCTTATCTACTTTTTACACACTGAGTCCTCTGTGCCTCTCTATGCTAGTATCCATAGGGAGCAACTAAGGAAGGAAAGCATCCAATAGGTCATTTGTACGGTGAGCATATTTGGCTACTGTGACTATCCTGGAAGCAGTGGAATAAAAACTTTAAATGCAAATTTGGAAATATTATTTGGAATACCTTTTGTAGCACTGTGGGGCATAAAATAATTGGTGGCTGGACTTTCGATCTATTTGACTATTGATTTTACATTTTTTTTTTTTTACTGTCTGCACTTATGTTTGAGTTATTATGGTTTTTTACACTTATTATATTGACATTTGATATGTTAATTAAATGTATACAGTTATTAGATTGGTATTTAAGTTTAGTGCTGCATATTTTTTCTGTCCAAGTTTGATATAACCATGGGATATATACAGTATCTCACAAAAGTGAGTATACCACTCACATTTTTGTAAATATTTAATTAATTGTTTTCATGTGACAACACTGTAGTGAGTGTACAGCTTGTATAACAGTGTAAATTTAGGGGTGTACTCACTTTTGTTGCCAGCAGTTTAGACATTAATGGCTGTGTGCTGGGTTATTTTGAGGGGACAGCAAATTTACACTGTTATACAAGCTGTACACTCACTACTTTACATTGTAGCAAAGTGTCATTTCTTTAATGTTGTCACATGACAAAATATAATAAAATATTTACAAAAATGTGAGGGATGTACTTGCTTTTGTGAGATACTGTATATACATAGCAGCTTTTTGGGGTTTATACTTATTTAGTAGCTAAAGCACAGAATGTACTTATATTTAAATACCAGACCACATGCATAGTTAGGATGTGAGCTGGTCTGCTGCCGGCTGCAGGAAAAAGGCTCAAAATATGGTATGCTCTACCCCAGCAGACTCAGGTCCAACATCAGGGGTCCACCAAGTTCTTTAATGGGGCATTGTATTCATGTGTTTTTTTCCCTTCATGTTGAGCTACTGACGTTTTTACTGCTACATCGCATCTCTTCTGCCATATAGTGTGTTTATACC
The DNA here is from genome assembly GCF_042186555.1 of Aquarana catesbeiana. Lineage (NCBI taxonomy): Eukaryota > Metazoa > Chordata > Amphibia > Anura > Ranidae > Aquarana > Aquarana catesbeiana. The sequence goes on along the minus strand of NC_133334.1, from coordinate 43,584,944 downwards.
AAATGGCGTCAGGCTGCTACAGGTTGTGCCCCTTGTTTTGATGTCCCTGGTGACTGCACTTCTATTAGACACTTTCCTCTGTCATTGGTTTATGCACCTCTTTGCCCTGAAGAAATGCCATGCTGATTCACTCCTATGTTGCATCTTGGGGCTCCCTTCTTCTTTTGACTCCCCTGCACAATGAACGGTATACCACCGATTTCCTGCTAAATGGAACTGCTGTCTACTTAACATGAAGGTTCTGCATGGAGCTGTACAAATGTTAGGTTAGCGATACCACGCTCTAATATTTTTCATTTTTTCTTGGTTTTGGGACTAAGCTGTTTACTCACAGTGGGTATAGAAAAGATTCAACCCCCTTTAAAATAATCATGTTTTGTGACTTTGCAGCCAGAAATTAAGACAGACACAGTTTTCGTTTTATCCAGATGTATTTACTCAGTGTAACTTATAACATCCAAAAGAAAGATATAACACCAGCATGTTACAAAAAAATAAAAAAAATTCAAAAACAGAATCGCTGAGTTGGAAAAAGGATCACCCCCTCCTAAAAATGACTTGTAAACTCAATCAGGTGTAGATATTCACCTTCTCAATGGCACACAAAGCCATTTGACTTTCAGCTATGGTCATTTTGATTACCTCAGCACAAAAAGAGCTTTCCTGGAGTATTTCAGTCCCTTGTAGTGCAACTAAAGCAAACAATGAACTATGGGTGACTAGGCTCTGTCAAAAGATCTCCAGGATAAAGCTGTGGACAGGCACAAATCAGGAGATGGATACAAAAAAAAGGCGTTATCAATGACTAGAAGCACAGTGGAGTCTATTATGAAGAAGTGGAAGGTATTTGGTACAACGAAGACCCTCCCTGGATCAGGACGTTGCTCCAAACTGGATGAAAGACCCAGGGGGGCTCCTAAGTGGCCTACAGCAACTCTGAAGCAGTTGCAGGAATTTATGACAAAGAGTGGTCATTGTGTGCAGGTGACAACAATATCACAAATTTTCCACAAACGTGGCTTGTATTGGAGGGTTGCGAGAAAAAAGCCACACCTCAAGAAAGGTCATTTGCAGTCATGACTGAGCTTTGCCAAAACGCACCTTGAAGATTCTGAGGCCACATGGAAAAAGGTGTTATGATCGGATGAGACTAAGATAATATTATTATGCCTCAACACCAAACAATGTCTGGTGGAAATCCAATACAGCTCACCATCCAAAATAACACGGTTCCTACAGTAAATCATGGAGAGGGTAATATCCGGTTATGGGGTGTTTCTCTGCAGCACTGAGTGGAGCACATGTCAGGATAGAAGGAAAAATGGATGGGACAACATATCATCAAATTCTTGAGGAAAATCTGCTGCACTCTGATATAAAGTTGTCAATGGGAAGAAGGTTTACCTTCCAACATGAAAATGACACAAAAAATGACCACACAGTGGTTGAAGGAGGAAAAAGTGAATGTCCTTGCATGGCCTAGTCAGAGCCGAGACTTAAACCCCATTGAAAATCTGTGGAATGACTTTAAGACACAAGTCATTCCACAGTCCCTGTCAAATTGAACTAAACTTGAGCAGTTCTGCAAATAAGAGCGGGCAAATATTGCAAAATCTAGATGTGCAAAGTTAGTGGAGACATCCCAACAGACTAAAGGCTGTAATTAAAGCAAAAGGTGGTTCAACAAAATACTGACATGAGGGGGTGATCCTTTTTAAAACTCACTGATTCTGTTTTTGATTTTTTTTTTTTTGGTGTTATATCTTTTACTTGGATGTTACAAACTGCACTAGTAAATACAGCTGCATAAAACAAAAACTGTGTCTGTCTTCACTTCAGGCTACAAAGCAACAAAATGTGATTATTTTAAAGGGGGGGTGATTATTTTCTATACCCACTGTAGATAGTTTTGTTATTTCAACATTGAAAAGACGAGTCATGCCTCATAAGTCAACAGACACCAACCTCCAGGGAATTTTTCCCATCTTCAGATTTCCCATGCTATTGTAGGGACGAGGGCAATAGTCTCAGTTGATATAGAAAAGGCTTTTTACTCCATAGACTAGACTTCTATGGTCAAGGTAATGCACCATATGGGCTTTCGGTTGACTTTCTTGCTTTTGGATTGGCCTGCTATACAAACACCCCAGGGAGGCCCTGAAAATCAGACAAACCCTGTCTTCATATTTTGCTATTCTTTGAGGTACTAGTTAGGGCTGTCACCCATTTTATTCGCTATGATGACTGAGCCTATATCCATAGCACTTAGATCCTCACCTGTGGTGCAGGCACTCAAGGTGGGGGATCAGGGAATGTATAATCTTGTATGTTGACAACTTGCTTCTTTTTCTTTAATGATACAGGCCCCTCACTACCGGTAATCCTTCGGATATTTGCGTTCATGGGATACTCCAGGTTGAAAGTGAACTGGTCCAAGTCCTCAGTTTTACCGTTAGATCTCAGCACACGGCACATCTTTCACTGTCCTGAATAGGTAGGATTATTAAACTGAAACTGAAGATAAGGATCTTCCACTATTATCTGTGACATACCACAGTATAGATACCCAATTCTTATTTTAAAAAGGTTAAAGGGCTATTCAGCTTCTTCCTTTGGCCATCCTCACACCCTAGAATTCGACTCCAGGCACTGCAAGAACCTCTGGGCCAGGAAGGCCTGGCATTGCCTGATCTTTACAAATACTTTTTGACCAGACAAATGGTCTTTGACAGCAGATGGTTAATGGGGGGGGGGCGATAGGACAGCTTCTAGTACAGTGGCAGGCAGCATCCCAAATAGGCTCCTATGAAAGTCTGAAGTACTTTATCTTCAGGGGACTTCGGGGGCGCTGCACTGTGTTTCTGATCAAGCCCAAAGAAACCTGTATCCACAGGTACTAGTATATCAGCCTGGTGGCCATTGTGCAGCTTAAAGAGTAAACATGCACTTCCCAGTTGGTACTTTTTTCAGCATTTACAATTACTTTATGCCTTTATCTTGCAATTTGTTTCCATTGATCTGGCCATACAGCATACACATTTCTTATTCAATTTCCTTTAGATTTACCTTAATGTAGTGCAAGGGCCTGCCTGATTGCATACAAATTGAAAGTGTTTAGGTTTGACCTCATATTATGTGGTTTTGGTAAACCTAAAGGAAGGTTGTACAAGAAAATTGTATATTGTATGGCCAGCCTTGCTCTAGTGACTTACCCTCCTATTTGGAAACACTGTTGCATTTTGTTTCTCTGCTAAAACCACTATGTCTTTGGGTACTTTCACAATGGGGCGGCGGGTCCATTGGCGGTAAAGCGCCACTACTTTATGCAGAGCTTTACTGTTATTTTAGCATTTTTTTTCAGCCAACAGCGGGGCCCCGCTAGTGGCCGCCAGCGTTTTTAACCCCCACTAGTGGCCGAAGAAAGGGTTAAAAGCACCCTTTTTTTGCGGCGCTTCCGAAGCGCTGCCCATGCATTCCAAAGATGCTGCTTGCAGGACTTTTTTTTTCCTATCCTGCAAGTGCACCGCCCCAGTGTGAAAGCACTTGGGCTTTCACACTGGGGAGGCATGAGAGGCGCTTTTCAGGTGGTATTTTTAGCGTTAAAACGCCTGAAAAGCCCCTCATTGTGAAAGGGGTCTTATATATAAAGAGTTGTTCCCAGGCAGGCCACTGAACGTTGTAGAACAAAGTGGGTAGTTGATGACCCTGACTTACAGGGGGGACGACATGTGGGACTGTTTCATTTTGCTCCAGCTAATTTCGCACACATTTTTTGGCAGTGCCCCTTAATTTAACAATTTTGTATGGATGTCACTAAATTCATTCTAAAAAACTACAACCTTCTTGGTCCTTCTATCTATTCCGGTCTGTGTTTTGGGCCTAGTAGAGGGTCTGGTCAATACTGTGACGCATAGAACGCTGCTGAGAGTAATCCTGTTCTTTGCTCGTAAAGCGATCCTGTTACACTGGAAAAACCTATGCACCCATTGTGGCAGTTCTGGAAAGGATTGGCAAACGCAGCACTACCATTTTATAGGGCTATGTATGTAAACCGGGGCTCTCCATGGAAGTTTGAAAAAGTTTGGGGCAGCTGGACATCAATGGAAGCTTCAAATGGATAGTCCTTCCTTTCAGATTTTGCACTGATTACATTTTCCTACTGCACACATGTGAGTTTCTGTTTTCTGGGGTCCTGTCTGTTTCACTGCCACAGCCATCGAGATGCTCACTGGAGTTTATCTATGAATAAAATATGCTACTCTATGTTGTGAAAATAGTGCTCCGTAGGCTTCTGTTTAGCCCTGCAAGCCATGTTTTCTGGTCCATCGTCTATACGGTTTTTAACTCTCCTGTGTTAGGGGTGGGCAGGGTGGAGATACTTCTTTTCTTCTGATGGTCCTGCGTGGCCAATCTGGGGCCGGTTGTGGCCTTTCTTTTTTATGTTTTTGTTTTTGCAATTTTTGTAATTGCCTCCAAAACATTTACCAGATCTGAAAAAAATTAAATAAAATACCAGACCACGTTTTGTGACCCTCACCTCTATAGTGTTATTTCAAAGCTGTGCAAAAGAGGAGAAATGCTCAGAGCAGGGCATCTTCTATAAAAAAAAAAAAAAAAAAAAAAAACTTGCGTGCCTGTCCCAAACCTCCAACTGTTTAGTTATGGAATAAAAATAATAACTGTTTTTTGCTGGCAATGTGGCTTTATTATTATAACAGAAGACAGCACAGAGATGGCCCTTGCTGGTGGCCTATGCCTAAGCTACACATTTGATGTGGATGGAGGAATCCCTCTTGCTGTGGTATCTGTATTCTGACAGCGGGGAGCCTTCCCTGCCATCAGAATACAATGATCAATGTTGCCAGCTATTGCGGCACTGATCTTTAAGGGAAAATCTGACAAGCTGGTTGTACACCAACAGATCAACTTGTGTACAGCCAGCCTGTCCATGCATGGATCAAAATGTGCCCGGTTCCTGCTGAACTGGTCGATTTTTGATCCATGTATGGCCACTTTCAGTAAGTTGCTGGCTGGGTGACAGGATAGATAATATAGATCTGGTAGTCCCCCCAAGTTTTTAGCAAATGCAGTTCCTTGCCATATGAAGGTTCTGCTGTATTAGTCCTGCTTGAAACATCAGCTTCTGTACTAAGGGATGCATATGACCAGTGGATCTCTGATCTGCGTGTCACGTTACTTCCCCTCTCCAGGCTGAAAGGGTACTGGATTACTATTCCTGAGGCCATCTGCCTTTCTCCTGGGTAATTATGCTGTACAGGCTTTGCTGTGCAGGGGGAATATGGAGGACAATGTTGCTTCTTGCATCACTTTACTCAACTCTTGCTTTTTTTTTGCTAGGGCACACTGCTAGACATTTGCTGAGGTCTGCAGCATCTGAGAGCAGTTTATAATGGTGGTTGCAGCACCCAAAAGCCATGTCACTGTGCTGTACACATCAGATTCTTGTTGGGCCCCTCTCCCGTTATTGCAAGGCTGCAGCCCCAATTTTGGATTTGAGATTTATGCCCCTACTACTGTCCCTTCATGTTCCAGGCTCATTACTCCACTATTTTGTCATTTTGTTCTGCACACCTTACACCTAACTAAAAAAGAGGACCAGTTGCTCTGTGGGTGCTCTATCTGCTCAGGACCTTACTATGCATGTGTCACTGGTTTGAGACAAGACAGGATTTAAGTGACAGCTTTGCAGTCTTTAAAAATTGTGTGGGAACTGCTTGCCTAGGCACCCGCATTGGAGTCCCTTGGAGGGCATCCAGTGTCTTAAAGTTTCTTTGATATTTGGTTTCTTGGAATCATGTCAGCCATGGAAGTCTTTTGGTTTTTTAAAGACGTATGCATTGTCCTATTCCAGGACACTTGGAATATGCTTCTCTTTCTCATCCTTCTCTTTCTCATCCTTCTCCTCCATGGATGCATTTGTAGATTCCTGAACATCCCATACTTGGATCTGGAGTCTATTTTGGATGTGGAATTTCTGCACTTCATGAGAAAGGGCAGACTATTGGCTTGAGCTTGTTCACAAGGAAAAACTGTTTTCCATGTTATATTACACTACCTGGAAAACTACCTGGTTTCTCCTCAACTCTACTTTTATGAGGAATTGGTCCTTGAACTTGGAGTGACAGAGGAGGATGGAAGCCATTGAGATGTCTATGTATACAGTCTGGTGGTGGCCCTTGCTTTACCTGGTTGTTGTCTTTGTCTTGTCCAGTCAGTAAAGGTCTAGGAACCAGTGCAAAGAATAAGCAGAGGAACAAATTTTACATGTTACTGTGGATTTGGCAGATGTTTGCGATGCGGATGTGGATTCAGGATCATTGGTCTCTAGGCTGTCGGCTTCTTATGTGATCTTTAGTAGGTTGGCTAAAGATCTGTTAGGCTGACCAAAGAAGGTCTAGGATCTGCTATTAACAGGGGATCTTTTTTTTAATTTTATTTCCAATAATTTTTATTCAGTATTTCAAAAAGAAGTACAACCTTTGTGTTTAGAACAAAAAGTGTACACCAGGGTATACAACTTTACATCAAAAGAGGATACATGTTCGCAATAAATACAATTTATCCTCACCTGCATAACAGAAATTCAAAAAGCTAGGCAATAAGGATACAAAGGGGGGGCACTGAGGAGATACAGCAATATTGCTAAAGTAAATCGCCCCCCCAATGTACAATCAGTGGGCGAAGGGCAAAATACAAAAACTGTGCATGAGTACCATGGGCCTGCTTCACACCCCTGGAAAACTGGTCAAAATTTAACTCCAATTCAACTGTAAATCCCTGCAATTGGTTGAGAGCCATATAGGAAAGCAAATGCAGAGTAAGATAAGGGAAGAAAATAGACTATATGGAGGGGAACGACAAAGTTAGAAGTGCACCCTGTCCAGACAAAAAACCCAGAAGACAAACATAAAGCATGCAAGAGTTATTTGATCCAGGGATCCCAGATTTTGTCAAAAAATGCAAGCTTGCCATTCAAGATTGCCGATAGGTGTTCATTAACCCCTTGGAGACTAAGCCTTTTTCTGACACTTGTTGCTTACAAGTTAAAACCAGTAATGTTTGCTATAAAATTACTTAGAACCCCCATACATTTATATTTTTTTAGCAGAGACCTTAGAGGATTAACTGGTGGTTGTTGCAAAATTTTATTTCACACTGTATTTGCGCAGCGGTCTCTCAAGCAAAATTTTTTTGGGAAAGAACTTTCATGAATAAAAAAACCCCCAAAAAACAGTGAAGTTAGCCCAATTGTTTTGTATAATGCGAAAGATGATGTTACGCAGAGTATATAGATACCCAACATGTCACACTTTAAAATTGCGCACACTCATGAAATGGCAACAAACTACGATACTTAAAAATCTCCGTAGGCGGTGCTTTAAATACTTTTAATGGTTACCAGTTTAGAGTTACAGAGGAGGTCTGCTGCTAGAATTATTGCTCTCGCTCTAACGTTTGCAGCGATACCTCACGTGTGTGGTTTGAACACTGTTTACATTTGCGGGCGCGACTTACGCATGTGTTCGCTTCTGCGTGCCCGCGCGGAGGGGTGGGTCATTTTAAAAAATGTTTTTCTTTTTTTTTTTTTTTTACACTGTCCCTTAAAAAATATTTTTTGGTCACTTTTATTGCTTTCACAAGGAATGTAAACAACCCTTGTGACAGCATTAGTCACGTGTCAGGTACTTTTTGGGGGGATCTGGGATCTATAAAACCCCAAATCCTTCCTTTTCACCTAAAAGCATTCAAAACGCAAGTATGGCTGTTTTTGAATACTGACCTTTTTAAAAAATCTGGCGCCTTTTAAGGCTTTAGTAAACCGGAAATGTCAAGATATCGCTTCCGGGTTACTAGATCCGAGACCCGATCAAAGCCGATTCCGGCTTTGTTCGAGTCTCTGGCCAGCCAGCAGACATGCCGGTTGGTCACTCAGGCCTCCAGGTGGGATGGGAGAGCCTGGGCGAGCTGGCGGGGAGGGGCGCGTCGCCTCCCACTGCTTGTAGTAACAGCCGAGCATTGGTTGTTATTACAAGAAAGCCGTCCATCGGCTCTAAAAAAAAAAAAAAAAAACAGTAGGCATCACCCAGGTACAACTCCTTGAAGCAGAAGGCCGCATATTTGTGTTACATCGGCATGAAGAGGTTAATCATGATCCATGATAACTTGGACTTTAGTAGGTTGAAAGGGTTTATATCGAATTTCCAAGACCTAGCAATGGAAGTTCTGGCTGCTACAAATATGAATGCTATTAAGGCTCTTTGTGTGTCCCGGTGTCCCCTCCATGGGCGCCCCAGCAGTGCCGGGATCAGTTTTTTAAGTGACTCTGGCAGTCCTAGTCTACTAAGTCAGTGTAGAATACATGAAAGGTTCTCCCACCTGTTCAGTTCAAAGTAAGGGGATGGCTTATAGCAGCCCTCAAAATTTTAACCTGCCTACTTGCATTTTGAGAGTGGAAAATGACTGAGGGCGAGTGTGGGGCTGCCTCAGAGAGGGGGCGAGCACTCCCGGCAGGCGGGTTGAATGGGAGCTGTTCTCCGAGCGAAGGGAGAGGAAGAGGAGAGCCGGCTGGATCACAGAGCGGGGAGCGTCACTGTAACGGCTTTCATTTGAATTGCTCAGTGTTCCCGACACTCGCTGTCACACACAGTCCCGCCTCCTGGCCTGGGTACTTTGATAGACAGAACACCGGTCAAATACCGGCAAGCGTACCTAAAAGACCCACACCAAAGAACAAAGCGGACCTCTCCTTGCTCCTCATCAGCTGGGATCTCCAACCCCACTATACCTTCAGTCCTCTCTGAAACCGGCACTGAGAGGAATGAAGGTGTAGAATTAGGTGTGTCACAGCCAAGTACTTGCGGGCATTCTGCTATCAGTACACTGACGTCAGATTGTACCAGGCAAATTTCCCTGCCCCAGCTGCTGCACCACTGAAAGAAGTTCGCTCCCAGCCATCCACATGCCCAGCGGTTGAATGCTAACTTGGCTAAATTGCTAGCACTTCAACTGCTGCCTTTTCAGTTGGTAGACTCTGCCCCCTTCCGTGAGTTTGTGGAATGTGCGGTTCCTCAGTGGCAGGTTCCCAAACGCCACTTTTTCTCACGGAAGGCGATTCCGTCCCTGTCCATGGACAGGGACGTTAAAAAAAATTACAGATTCTACTTAACAACAAACCTACAGTCCCTGTCTTGTTTGCACCGCTTGTATACTGCTGTTCAGAGTATATAGGGCCTAGGGGTCCCACGCCTTTCCTTTTTTTAATTTGGGTGCGGGGTTCCCCTTAATATCAATACAAGACCCAAACGGCCTGGTAATGTACTGGGGGTTGGGGGGTACCCATGCTGTTTGTCTCACTGATTTTCATCCATATTGCCTAGACCCGACATTACATTAAAGCCGCAAGCAGTTTTAAATGACTTTTATTCTTTTAAAAATGTCATTTTGTGCAGGGACTGCTCTAAGCACGGGAAACACGCGTCACTTTACAGGCATACTATAGACACCCCCAGGTACGATATTTAAAGGAATCTTTCACTTTTTTCTTTTCACTTTACGCATCATTAAAATCACTGCTCCCGAAAAAACAGCCATTTTTAAAACTTTTTTTTGCATTGATACATGTCCCCTTGGGCAGGACCCGGGTCCCCAAACCCTTTTTAGGACAATAACGTGCATATTAGCCTTTACAATTAGCACTTTTGATTTCGAACATTCAAGTCCCATAGACTTTAATGGGGTTCTAAAGTTCACGCAAACTTTCTGTCGGTTGGTTCTGGTGCGAACTGAACCGGGGGGTGTTCGGCTCATCCCTAGTATTTACCAAATACAAGTTTTTAATTACAGCAGCACTTTAAAAAAACTCTTCTACCCCCCCCCCCACCCATCCAGTTATAAGTATAAACTGGCAGTTGCCTAACTGGGGTTTCGTTTTGCAGTTTTCAGTTTCTGGCTCACTTATTAAAAAATTCATCTGTACCACAGGGCTGCTGATTTATGCTCTACTAAGAAGGCAGGTGACACAGCCAAAGTAGTAAATAGTGAAGTCTGCACTACCACTTTACTATTTTATAATTTTTTAACATTTTTATTAAATTATGGTGCAGTACTGAAAACACTGGAATAAAAAAAAAGATATCAAACATCATTGCATAGGATCTTTTTTGCATCTGGTCCCTCATTTCTAAATGACAGCACACGTAATTTGTTTTTAAGATAATAAATTAAACATATTTATACCACCATGGGGATGACAAACACCCAAGGTATCACTGTCTCCTCTGGCAAAGGAAAGGTTGCACAAAGTTTAAAATATATTATTTGAAGTGTAAAATCTCAGTTGTGGGAAGTGTAGAGAACAGCATCCCTGGAGAAGACTGACTGCCGCAGTACAAATGCGCTTTTTGAAGCTTTTTATTCAGCTGGATTTTTTAAGGCGATTTGTGAATTTACATTTCAAAACTTTCTCAACTTGAAAAACCCCTGCTAAGAAATCTTGCTTTATGTGAGGGTTAGCGGCAGAGATAGTCAGCCTGCAGGTGACATCCTATCCACTGGTTAATAAGTTTACTTTCTACTCTTCCACGCTTTCCTGTGCTAGTCTTGCACGTGTCAGTACTTAAAGTGACGCTGTCACCGATCAAAAAAAAATTGCAAAAGATCAGTAGAGAGAGAGAGAAAATATTGGAGGCATGGGCAGAAAATCCTTTAGTGACCAGGGGTCAATAATGCCTAGCCAGACCAAATGTATTTTATTTATTTATTTCAGGTACTTCTATAGCGCCGTCAATTTACGCAGCGCTTTACATATATATTGTACATTCACATCAGTCCCTGCCCTCAAGGAGCTTACAACCTAAGGTCCCTAACACACATTCATACATACTAGGGCCAATTTAGACAGGATCCGATTAACCTACCAGCATGTCTTTGGAGTGTGGGAGGAAACCGTGAGTACCCGGAGGAAACCCATGCAGGCACAGGGAGAACATGCAAACTCCAGGCAGATGGTGTCGTGGCTAGGATTTGAACCATTGACCCTTTTTGCTGCTGGGTGAAAGTGCTAACCACTGTGCCGCCCAGCAGTGTCAGTTTACGCTTTTGCATATCTATATATAGATATAGATATAGATATATATATATGTGTGTGTGTGTGTGTGTGTGTGTGTGTGTATATGTATGTATATGTATGTATATATATATATATATATATATATATATATATATATATATATATATATATATATCTCTTTAATTTAATATATGGTCTTAATAAAAAGTTACTTTTATTTTCATAACCTCCCCAGTGGCAATCCAATGTGCAGGAAGGGGGAGGAAGCTGTCATCAATCCCCAGCGGCAGTCTTGAGATGAAGGGAGGGGAGGAAGACGTCCCCACTCCCAGTAGCAGTCTGAGATGAAGTGAGGAGAGGAAGCCTTTCCCCCTCACCAGCGGCAGGCCAAGGACCAGGGAGAGGAGGTGGTTGTCCTTCCAACCTCTGCCCAGCACCCACTCTGGAGCTCCAGAGAGCCAGAAAGGTAGCTCCTCTCCCCAGCGACAAGCTGATATAGTGAAGCTCCTACTCCCAGCTGAAGCACTGGCAACAGGGCAGAGTGGCGCTGGCCTCTGCCCTGTACCTACAGTATCTCCACGACTTCAGGGAGCTGGGGCAGTCAGCCTTTCTCCCCAGCAGCATACCGAGCCCTGGAACGGTAAAGATCACCCAGCTGTCACAACTTCTGTCCCACACCTACCGATTTCAACTATTCCCTGTGGCCCAGAATGGAAATCATGTGGACCGACTGTGGGTTCACTCTGTCCGACTAACGCATGTCCAGACCAGGAGGAGGTCTGGGACCTAGTTAGTCTACTTTGGATGAGGGAGAAATGTGACAGACCCAACCAGGACAGGTGCTTTTGGAGGGGAATGCTGGGTGGCCTCTTGCCTACTGACTATGGGCCCTGGCTTTTGAGGGGGCTCTATTCTTTGGAAGGTGTGTGCCTGGGGAACCTCTGGAGTAGTTTTACTTCAGATTCAAGTTTTGGCACCCCGAAACACAGACTCTGAGCACTGGAGGACCCGGATACTGATTTGGGGCCTCTGTGCCCAAATCAGCGTTGACTGCTTCAAACCCCCTCCTAGACACAGAGCAGATGTTTGCACCTAAGCAAGTGTCGTCTAGTTCTTGGGTGCTCAGCTACAATACCTGGTTCCAGACTGGAGGAAGCTGTATCTTGACGGAGGCACCCAAGCTAGGTGCTGGATGGTCTGTCACAGTCCCCCCAAAGAGGCAGCGCCAGGGAGCATCCGTGACAATCTGCACCATGCTGGCGTACCACAGACCAGGCTGTAGCCACCAGAAGGACTGGAATCCCTTTGGTCCCTGTCCCACAAACTTGCGCAGCAGGCGAGGGAGCAGACAGAGTAGGAAAGACGATATTGATCCCACAATGCCACCAGCGTATCCGTTGTATCCGCCAGAGATCCTGCAATCTGGCCACAACTGTGAAAACTCCTTGGGAGGCAGGAGGGCAGAAGATCCACTCCCGGTGTTCCCCACCGTGGGCAGATCTAATGAAAAACCTTTTGGGCGCAGAGATCACTCCTCCTGATTCAGCGTTGGTCGACGGAGGTAATCCGCATGCCAATTCTCAATGCCAGGAATGTACATCGCAGAAAGCCAGAACGTGCTGCACTTCCCACTGCAAAAGGTGGAAAGCCTCTAGCTCCACTGCCACACTGCATGTGCCACCCTGGTGGTTGACATCGGCCACTGTGGTGGCATTGTCCGATTGGCTCCTGTCCACTATAATTACCTGGGAGGCCACCTGCAGAAGCAGGGCCGCCCAAGAAACCAGTCATAGCAGTCCCTTGTTGTCTCAGCAATGCCAGGACTGGAGGCAGCACCTTAGAGATCACCCGGTTAGACAAAGGGAAGGACCACAAATTGATGGAGTGCATTCCCAACTGCAAACCAGATGAACTGCTCATGTCCCTTGTCCTCAAGGAATGTGCAGGTATCCGTCCTGGACGTTTATAACCGCTAGAAAAAAAAACCCTAAGAGGAGAGGCCACCACCAAACAGAGTGAGCCTCGGAACCAGCATGAAGAAATTTCCAGGCCTGCAGGTTCCCTGGTCAGGCAAATCCTGTCCTTCATCAGGACTGTGAACAGATTGGAGGAAAACCTCAGAACCGTGCTGGCTTGGGTACAGGAACAATTACCCCTTGGCGAGGCAGATCCTGCACCAGGTGCAGTAGCAGAAGATGGAAATTGGAGGGAAGCAATTTTACCAAGCGGATAAGAATGAAATACTGTTTTGCAGCCAAACACCAGCAGTTTGCAGACCTATGTGGTGGGAACAGGAGGTCCACGGGCCAGAAAACCAGCAAGGATGACCCCCTGCCCTAGAAATGGGTGGGCAAACATTCATACTGAGGTGGACTTATCCGCAGGCATGGTGGATTCGTGGGTCTAGGAGCACTTGCCCCCATCCATGGGGGCCTTGATGGGCTGGAGCTAGTTGGGTAGAAAGGAAGAAGCCATTGTGTGGCCCAACACAGTACCTGGCCCCATACTTTGAAATCCTAGGATGTGTTAAAAAAGGTGGGAGCCAGCCTGCGTACAAAGGAGGGCTTGTCCAGGGGCTCAGAGGGAGACCTGCCTAACATGTCCAGCGACTGCAAAGGAGGCCGCTGAGGCCCAGTATGGGGGGAGAATGTACAGACACAACAGGGTAAGCGGAGAGATTACAAACCCCCCATAGGAGAGGAAGGACGTTTAACCCCCATCACGTGCCAAATATGGAAGGCAAGTGGTGGTCACAGGCAAGGTGCCGTAAGTGGAAAGCAGCAAGGTCTTTGCAATGTGCCCCGCCTCAGCCGGAAAACAGCAGCGGGCGTGCACCATTGCCCCAAAAGGGGACAGCGGGCATAGTACTGCTGCTCCCCACAGAAACCACGTGTAAGTGGTAAAGGGCAAAAAATAGGTGTCACAGCCCGTCCAGGACCTGGTTGCCATAGCCCAGCCCGAGTAGGAATGCGCCCCCCCCCCCCCGGCCCGCCAGACACTGAAAGCAAGCAGGAACGAATGCCCTTTTAGTAACATGGCGGGCACCGCAGCTTGTTCAGCCACCACTACTCTGCCCACCAGGAAAAAGGCACCATGTTCCCGGTCATGAGTGCAACCTAGCCTTTGGCAGCCAGAAGCGGGGAAGCCCACATGCAGGAGCAGCAAGCGACACTCATGCAGAGTGCAGCCTGATGCATGTGCAAGGAGGCAACCACACAGGGCTGGATTTCCCACAAGGCCACCAAGGCCAGGCCTTGGGGCGGCAGTGGTACAGGGGCGGCGCCACTCCTGCAACGACTTCTCAGCCGCCCCCCACACTAACATAGCAGCATGCAGTGCACCCGGGCGCCAGAGAGGTGGGGGCGCTGAAGCACTAGAGTGCTCCTCTCCCTCCTCCTCTCTGTGTCCAGACTGAGGCGGTTCCCTCCGCAGGTCACCGCCGCTGCCGCTGCTGTTTTTTTCGAGGCTCAAGCCTGTCCCCCCTCCCTCCTCCTGTCAGAGAAGGAGAGCAGCCGCCAGAGATCAGAGCGGCTGGTCTCTGTTCGGGGGGGCGTGTTCTCCTCTGTCTCTCACTCCCGCCCAAGCCTGTCTCCTTCTGTTCTGTTGTACACTTATGGAGGGGGGTTGTCCTGGGGGGTCTGTACTAATGGAGGAGGGGGTTGTCCTGGGGGGGGTTTGTTCTGGGGGGTCTGTACTAATGGAGGGAGGGTTGTCCTGGGGGGGGTATGTACTAATGGAGGAGGGGTTTGTACTAATGGAGGGGGGGGGTTGTCCTGGGGGTCTGTACTAATGGAGGGGGGTTTGTACTAATGAAGGGGGGTTTCGTCCTGGGGGGGTCTGTACTAATGAAGGGAGGGGGGGTCTGTGCTAATGGAGGGGGTGGGGGTTGACATGGGGGGGGTTTGTACTAATGGAGAGGGGGTTGTCCTGGGGGGGTTTGTACTAATGGGGGGGGTTTGTACTAATGAAGGGAGAGGTGGTTTGTCCTGGGGGGTCTGTACTAATGGAGGGGGGGTTGTACTAATAGAGGGGCGTTTGTCCTGGGGGGGTCTGTACTAATGGAGGGGGGTTTGTCCTGGGGGGGTCTGTACTAATGGAGGGGGGTTTGTCCTGGGGGGGTCTGTACTAATGGAGGGGGGTTTGTCCTGGGGGGGTCTGTACTAATGGAGGGGGGTTTGTCCTGGGGGGTCTGTACTAATGAAGGGAGGAGGGGTTTGTCCTGGGGCGTGTGTACTAATGAAGGGAGGGGGGTTTGTCCTGGTGGGTCTGTAGTAATGAAGGGAGGGGGGTTTGTCCTGGGGGGGTCTGTACTAATGAAGGGAGGGGGGTTTGTCCTGGGGGGTCTGTACTAATGAAGGGAGGGGGGTTTGTCCTGGGGGGGTCTGTACTAATGAAGGGAGGGGGGGTTTTCTTGGGGGGTCTGTACTAATGGAGGGGGGTGGTTTTTCCTGGGGTGGTGTACACCCAGGGCTCCAGAGGGAGAGGGCAGTGCTGAGGGAACACCTTTAGAGAGAGAACCCCGCTGCCCTGCACCACCAGAGGGAAAGCCACATAGCCTGGCGCTATCCCTGGCGGAGAAAGGAATGGAGTCATTGCAGGAATACAGATCTGGGTGCTACCCAGCGGAGTCGCCACGGGCAATTCAGAGTGAGCTGACTCCTGATCAGAGGAACCGTTGCTGTATCGCTGGGTCAGGTGAGAGGGCCGATCGGCCATTATCTACTAATGTCCATAGGAACTGCAGTCTCTGACCGTTTCCTGTATCATGTATGCAATCTCTGACCATCTCCTGTACTATGATTGCAGTCTCTGACCATCTCTTGTATCATGTCTGAAGTCTTTGACCGTATTATGTCTGGGGGCTCTTTCTGGTGGTGTGGGGGGGGGGGGCGGCATTGAAAGGCCTGGCCTCGGGGCAGCAAAGGGAGTAAATCCGGGCCTGCAGCCACACAGTCATGTCTGATTAGAAGGAGCAAGAATACTGCCCACGACCTTAACAACAGCCATCACCAACAGCCCCTGAGGTAGAAACCGCGGAGCCGCCCCCCCAGCCATCAGCAGACACAGAAGTAGCCGAAGTTCCTGCCCCAGGCGAGTCCCATGGGAGGGGGATGGGGGGGCTAATCACCCAAGCCTGTAGGGGAGGACGAGAACCCCATAGAGCCGACCACCCCAAGTCCATATAAAGTGACTGATGTGCTCCAATGCAACAAAAGTGCTCCAGAGTTTTCAAGGTGTACCACAACACCCCCTCCTGTGTCCCCACCCACCGGATGGAACAGCCCCCCAGCTTCTCAGTCTGGGGGTCACTTCAGGCTTAATAGTGGTGGCCAGGAATGGCAGTTTGAACATCAGATCATCAAGTAAACCTCCCTATTAAGGATACTCGGCCTGGATGAAAGGTACCCAAAATAAAGAAAGGGACTGATAGTGAAGTACCACTTTGGTAAAGGATTTAATGTGCATAAAATGAATACTTACAAGAAGCAATATAAAACCAGGCATAAAAAACATGGAGGTGTGAGTACAAAAACGCAGTTCATGGCATGTGTTCCACGATACTGGAAGTGACGTCAATAGGAACCGGAAATTACGTCTACGGGTTTCACCCTCCCACAGGGCGTCATCAAGGACCTCGAGGTGACCTTGATAATAGCGCAATTTATGTTTTAATTTTTGGTTCGGGGTTCCCCTTTTTATTATCTTAACAGACCCAAAGGGCCTGGTAATGGACTTGGGGGGGGGGGGGGGGAACCCATGCTGTTATTTTCAATTAGTTTTAGCTATATATATCTATATAGACCCGACAATTCATTACAGCCTTGATCAGTTTTAAATGACTTTTTTCCTTTAGAAATTTCATTTTACTATGGTACTGTTCTAAACATGAGAGAACTGCGCCACTTTACAGGCATACTATAGACACCCCACAGGCACGATATTTAAAGGAATATTTCATTTTTATATTAATATTTATATTTTCACTTTAAGCATTATTAAAATCACTGCTCCCGAAAAAACATCTGTTTTTAAAACTTTTTTTTGCATTGATACATGTCCCCTGGGGCAGGACCCGGGTCCCCAAACACTTTTTATGATAATAATGTGCATATAAGCCTTTAAAATGAGCACTTTTGATTTTTGATGTTCGTGTCCCATAGACTTTAAACGGTGTTCCGCGGCTTTCGAATTTGCCGCGAACACCGCATATTCGGTGTTCACCGAACGTCCGAACAACCAACGTTCGGCCGGAACTTATGCTTGGGCCGAACCGTTCGCCCATTCCTAGTATTTATTACAGAAAATTCCTGCACAGAGGCAAAGTTTCCCATTGGACTACTACACAGATCTGGAAGAAATACACAAAACACTGAGAGTTTAAGATTTAAGTGTGATGAGGTTCTAAAGGAAACTGCATCTCCTAACTCATGGACAGTTTAGTTGTTTTGTGGTGGTAAATACAGTGCCTTGAAAAAGTATTCATACCACTTGACATTTTCCACATTTTGTCATGTTACAACCAAAAACCTAAATGTATTTTATTGGGATTTTTATCTAAAGAGTGAAATGTTTGCCCATTCTTCTTTGCAAAATAGCTCAAGCTCTGTCAGATTGGATGGAGAGCATCTGTGAATAGCAATTTTCAAGTCTTGCTACACATTCTCAATTGGATTTAGGTCTGGACTTTGACTGGGCCATTCTAACACATGACTATGCTTTGATCTAAACCATTCCATTGTAGCTCTGGCTGTATGTTTAGGGTCGTGTCCTGATGAAAGTTGAACCTCCGCCCCAGTCTCAAGTCTTTTGCAGACTCTTAACAGGTTTCCTTCTAAGATTTCCCTGTATTTGGCTCCATCCATCTTCCCATCAACTCTGACCAGCTTCCCTGTCCATGCTGAAGAAAAGCATCCCCACAACATGATGCTGCCACCACCATGTTTCATGGTGGGGATGGTGTGTTCAGGGTGATGTGCAGTGTTAGTTTTTCCACCACACATTGCGTTTTACTATTAGGCCCAAAAGTA
Source organism: Aquarana catesbeiana (assembly GCF_042186555.1). Lineage (NCBI taxonomy): Eukaryota > Metazoa > Chordata > Amphibia > Anura > Ranidae > Aquarana > Aquarana catesbeiana. The sequence goes on along the minus strand of NC_133334.1, from coordinate 43,566,827 downwards.
AAATTTTGGTCTCATCTGACCAGAGCACCTCCTTCCACATGTTTGCTGTGTCCCCCACATGGCTTCTCGCAAACTGCAAAAAGGACTTCTTATGGCTTTCTTTCAACATTGGCTTTCTTCTTGCCACTCTTCCATAAAGGCCAGATTTGTAGAGTGCATGACTAATAGTTGTCCTGTGGACAGATTCTCCCACCTGAGCTGTGGATCTCCTCCAGAGTTACCATGGGCCTCTTGGCTGCTTCTCTGATTAATGCTCTCCTTGCCCAGGCCTTCAGTTTAGGTGGACGGCTATGTCTTGGTAGGTTTACAGTTGTGCCATATTCTTTCCATTTTCGGATGATGAATTGAACAGTGCTCTGTGAGATGTTCAAAGCTTGGGATATTTTTTTTATAACCTAATTCTGCTTTAAACTTCTCCACAACTTTATCCCTGACCTGTCTGTTGTGTTGCTTGGACTTCATGATGCTGTTTGTTCACAAACGTTCTCTAACAAACCTCTGAGGGCTTCACAGAACAGCTGTATTTATACTGAGATTAAATTACACACAGGTGGACTCTATTTATCAATTAGGTGACTTCTGAAGGCAATTGGTTCCACTAGATTTTAGTTAGGGGTATCAGAGTAAAGGGAACTGAATACAAATGTACGCCACACTTTTTAGATATTTATTTGTAAACATTTTTGAAAAACATTTATCATTTTCCTTCCACTTCACAATTATGTGCCACTTTGTGTTGGTCTATCACATAAAATCCCAATAAAATACATTTACATTTCTGATTGTAACATGACAACATGTGGAACATTTAAAGGGGTGTGAATACTTTTTCAAGGCACTCTATGTTTAGCTAAATAGTAAGATGCACATGTTGGGGAATGGCTTCTTTTATTAGATCCTCACAAAATGCTCTGCCTAATGACAAAATCTGTTTGGTGTTCATACAAAACTGGTTTGGCCACCAGGTGTCCAAAACCTAAAACAAATGCAGCATTGCCAGGATTACTATCTATAATCAATAGAATCAAATGATTGGTGCACAGGTTGAAATTACTGGTCATCGGGACCCCGCCAATGTTCTTTTATTCCTTTTGATATACTGTATATACCCAAACATGTACTGCATAAAAGCTGGTAGGTGGATTGAACATCAGCTATTTATATCTCTTCAGCTGGTGACATAGCTGCACATTCTAGGCATGCTCATCCAGTAGAGCATTTATAAGTGGGTGTTATTCTGCCTGCTTGACTCTTCATGTATTTTACATTTCAGGAAAAAAGGCACAAAGAGCGAGACTTCCCCCCAGATGAAAAAGTGGAGAAGATTGGAATCAGAAAATGTTTACTATAAGGCACTCATGGGCCTGTGCCCAGGGCAGCAGAACGATAAGAATTCACAGCAAAATACAATTTATTAGGCTATATTTGCAGATTTGTGTGCGAGTTAACACGTATTGCATTAAGAAAACTTTACATTAATTGGATCCTTAACCCTTTCCTATTCTTAGGCTGTTTATAAATGGCCTAAGGTTGAAGTGGTTATACTGGGATCATGGTTGATTACAACCATGATCCTGGGAACATAATTTTTTTCAGCAGACGATTCTCTATTTGGTAAAAGTGGTCCAAGCAGCTATAGAGCCGCTGGGTCACTTTTACAGATGACAGAAAGCCCCCCGCCCCATTGCTGCCAATTGGATGGTAAAACCCAGTAAGGATCTGACCAGCGGGGGGGGTGTGGGGTGGCCTAGCGGGGCATGTGATCGGACGTGTCCCTCTGCGACTCCAGGCTCTCCTTCACTAATCCTGCTCCATCCTGGGTTGTCCTTACTCAGAACACCTCCTTTTACTTCCCTGTATTGTTGGTGAAGGCTCCTGTATCACTGTGAACTTTCTGGTGGATGGGCAGACGGAGAAAACAACCCCCGGCCAAGATGAACATCACCACACGCTCCAGCCAAGATGGCAGCCACAACACTGCGCCATGTGTCTGGCATTCCTCCACTCTGGATCTCTTTGCAGAAGCCCCGGATGCCTCTCCGCCACCTTCCCCGGGTGTACTGGATCCACTGACCCTGGGGTCTCAAACTTCCCTGAGTGAGGAAGGTGCTAATTCAGGGGCAGAACCCATGCTGATGGAAGTGCTCAACATCATTAAGGTAAATCACTTTGACTTGATGGGAAAGGTTGATGAACCTAAAATTGATCTGGTAATAATGCGGCAGGACATGCAAAAGATACAGGGCTGGGCCACTAAAACTGAGAGGTACATTAGTGACAGAGGATACCCTTAACCCTCTCCTCCCCAAAGTTAACACCTGTGGCGGGAAGATCAATATGCTAGAGGATAAGGTGGATGACCTTGAAAACTGCCTACGTAGAAACAACCTGCGGCTGGTCAGTCTCCCTGAACGGGTGGAGGGGTCTGACATTGTAGCCTTCCTGGGAAGCTGGCTTGAGCAGGAATTTGGCCGAGAATAGCTTTCTCCCTGCTTTGCGATCGAGAGGGCACATCGAGTGCCTGGAAGATCCCTCCCTAAAGGTAATCCTCTCCGCATGATGGTGATCCGCTTACTTAACTACAGGGATCGGGACTCCATTCTCAGTGCTGCTCACCTGAAGTGTCCGTATTAACAACGAGGTGGTGTCGCTGTTCCCGGACTACTCTATTGCTATGCGCAATCTCAGAGCAAAATACCAGCATGTCAAGCAAAAGCTGTGGGAGCATGCCATACAATACTCCATGCTCTTTCCTGCCACCCCCCTTGTCACCCATCAAGGGAGGGTTTTCTTTGTTCAATCCTCTGAAAATGCCTTGTCCTGGCGGGAATCGCTGCCACAACCTGCCCTGGCACCTGCTTGAGATGCGACGGCCTATGCAAGTTGTTTTACAGATGTCTTTTCTGCTTCACGACAGATATGCAGTTTTTTCAGGAAGATTTTGGGTGACCACTATCTCTCCTAAGGGGAGCCTGCAATCCTCCTCATTTTCTTTTTTTGAATTGGCTGGAGCTGCCAAAGGGTACAAAGGTTATCCCTTATTCATTAAACTGACATTTTTGTTACCAGTTCCTCTAGTGTAAGACATGGTTAGGTTCCCCATATATGACTCAAGTTTAGGGATTAGGCCCGCTATGGCGTTTAGGCATTGGGCAGGGGTGTTGCTACCTTTGTTCAGTAGCTTGAATTCTTCTGTATATATTTTTGAAGAGGTGTGCATGTTGTATGGGTGTATGTGTGTGTCTGTACCTCCATAGCCTCGTACACACGCTTTGATTTTCGGATGGCAGAACGTCCGATTTTTTGTGGCATGCTAGTCTCATGTCGAAAGTGAAGAGGTTACTAACAATGCGAATTTTCGTTTGACAGAATACAACGCCAGAAGTGATGTAACATGTTGAATAGTTTTGTATGTATTCTTTTGTTTCTGAGCATGCTTAGTCTTGATTTTTTTTCGTACGATTTTTTTTGTACGAAAACCATACTAATGAAAGGAAAATCAGATGTTGAGTTCACATCCGACAAAAATGTTATAGTCTGCACATCCAGCTTTTGTCTGACGCAAAAGTGAAATCAGCTGTCGAAAGCACTGTACTAAAGATAGGTAAGATTTGCGGAAGATCAGTCGTCGTAACACAATTGTGTATGGGCCTTATGTCTCCCCTTTACTACTGCAAATGTGATCGGAGCTGAGAATTCTTCTATCGGGCCTTGGCAGGCCCTCTAATCTGCCCTAGAAATTGTAAAACTTGATATATGTCCACACTGACCATCTTTTCATGGAATGTGAGCAGACTAAATTAAAAAGGGACACAATATTTTAATTGCTTAAGCACCATAATCGGGTTACCCACAACTACCACTCTACGTATTCTAACTATGCCTGTGGGATGTCGGTTTTGGTTCACAAAGGTCTCCCCTTCTCTTGTCAGCAGGTGATCACAGATTCCAAGGAACAGTTCATTATACTGCATGCTGTCCTATATGGGTCTCCCCTAATACTGGTTACAGGGTATGTTTCATCTCCGGTCACGGCTGCAGTATTTACAGATCTAAGCGTACATCTATCATCTTTGCCATCATGTCCTATGATCATTATGGGGGATTTTAATTCAGTGTTACAACCTGAATTGGATAGGCTGAAGCCTTCGTCCTATGAATCTAAATTGTTTCGTAATTGGTGTGCAACGTATGGCTATGTGGACCTCTGGTGAAGGAAATCTCCTTCGGCTACAATATACTCATGTCAATCTAAATCCTATGGTGTTCTCTCTAGGTTGGACTATGCACTGGCCACGACTGACCTACTACCCTTAGTTCACTCTATTGCTTATCAAACAGTGTCTGATCACTTTTAAAGGTTAATTTGACTTTGGGGCATAAGCCCAAGTTTTTGGGTTTGGAGGCTCAGCCCTCTCTGGGTATCCACACCTGAAAGTCACAATCGCATCCCCTCTGACATGGTTGGTTACTGGTCTTCTAATGTAGGCTCTGCTAATACTGGCCCAGTATGGGATGCCTTTAAGGCAGTGGTGCGTGGCTCCTATATGTCTCATATTAAACATTATAGGACTGTCGGATGAGCCACGTGAGCAGCACTTGAGGCCTCTTTGGATGCTGCTCACTCTGGACACACTGCTAACCCCTCATTGGAATCCCATGGTATATTGGCAGAGGCACATAGAGCATTACAACTCCATACGGTAGATCTGACCAGTAAGCAACAATTGTACATGTCAGCTCGGCTACATGAACACAGTGCGACAGTAGAAGAGGTGGTTGCTGCCATACGCTCCTTTCCCACAAATACGACCCCGAGGTTGGATGGCCTCCCCTCGGAATGGTAGCAAACTTATGCAGAGTATTTGGCCCCCAGGCTACTTGCTACTTTCTGCACATCCTTGGACCAAGGACGGCTTCCTGATTCTATGAATGAAGCTCTCATTGTTGTTCTACCAAATCCGGGTAAGGACAAACTATTGTGTGGCTCCTATAGACCCATATCTCTTTTGAACAGTGATGTGAAAGTGTTGGCAAAAATCCTTGCCCTTAGATTGCAAAAAATAATTCTATCGCTTGTGCACTCCGATCAGTACGGCTTTATGCCAGGTAAGAGCACTTTTGATAACATCCGCCAAATGTTTCTACATATCCATAAGGCAACCAGTATGAAACAAAGTGGGTTGGTACTCTCGCTGGATGGGTTGAAAGCATTTGACACTGTCCGCTGGTCTTTTTTATGGGAAGCTATGTCACAGATGGGCTTTGGCTCACAGTATGTCTGCTGGGTTTATTTACTTTATAATAGCCCAAAGGCCAGAGTGCACACTAATAAAGATATTTCTCCGGTATTCTCTTTGCAACGGGGCACTAGGCAGGGGTGTCTCTCTTCTGCGCTTCTGTTCGTGTGTGCTCGCAATTCAGCCTTTGGCTCTTGTGGTGCGTCAGACGTCTATGGTTGGGGAAATCCAATATGGTCCTCTGGAAGAGAAAATTTCTCTTTATGCGGATGACGCTCTCATTTACTTGGACGGAAAAAAGGGCTTCTTTTGAAGGACTAATGCGGGTGGTGGAGGAGTTTGGAGAGAGGACTGTAGGACAAATCTCAGGGCTTCCCCATTGGCCCTTACCTACCCTACAAGTATCTGAATCGATCTCTATCTAGGCATTCAAATTCACAATGATATATCTCAATATGAGGCCTTAAATGTTACACCTATAGTTACACAGATGACTACTAAACTTCATACTTTGTCAACCCTACCACTGAACTTAATTGGCCGTATTAATATTTTTAAAATTATTTTTTTACTATAATTTTTGTATTGTTTTAGAGCAGCACCAGTTTTTTTTATCCAAAAAGCTTTTTCAATCCATCTAACTTGTCCTCTTTCCTGGGGGTCATCCACGAATTGCTAGGTCCTCACTGCAGGCTCCTAAATTGGATGATGGCCTGGCATGCCCAAATTTACAAAACAATTTTATTGCATCACAGCTAACGCATGTTAACGAATGGTTACACTCAGCCCCGCCGACCCCCTCCATTACTCTGCTGCCTGCTTTTTATGGCCTTTCCGTGTCTTTAACCACATGCTGACCAGCGCACGACGATGTACGTCGACACAATGGCACAGCTGGGCAAATGGGCGTAAAGGTACGTCCCCTTTAAATTACGACATTGTGGGTGCCCGCTGCATACTCCGTGACCGTGCCCGCAGGTCCCGCGGACTCGATGTCCGCCGGTGTCCTGCAATCATGTCACGGACTGACAGAGAGGGGAGATGCCTTGTGTAAACAAGGCATTTCCCTGTTCTGCCTAGTGACATGACAGGGATCTACTGCTCCCTGTTATTATTATTTTTAATAATAAAAATGCCATAAATCTATCCTTTATTTTGTGGACGCGATAACGTTTACGCAATCCAATCAATATATGCTTATTGCGATTTTTTTTACCAAAAATACGTAGAAGAATACATATCGGCTTAAACTGTGAAAATTTTTTTTTGTATTTTTTGGGGATATTTATTATAGCAAAGTAAAAAATATTGCTTTTTTTTCAAAATTGTTGCTCTTCTTTTGTTTATAGCGCAAAAAATAAAAAATAAACTGAAGTGGTTAAAGAGTGAGCTGCATAGGTTGAAAGGGTCTGGGGGTTCTTGTTCCTCTCCTGTCAAAGAAGGATTTGACAGGGGGGGTAGATACTCCCCTCCTCAATGCCTGGGGTATCGCCTAAGTTTCCTCTATGGAATAACCCTAACCTCCCTGAGCTCTACGGTCACCCTGACTCAAATTAATGGAGTCGCCTTGGCGTAAAATGTGTCGCAAATATTTAAAAAAGTATTTCTGTCTTTTGAGAACCTGAAGGATAGCCATGACGTAGAAAACAAGTTACTTTTAATTATCTTTTGTTTTGTCATGCTATTTGGATGCAATTTGGGTCCCTGACTGTGGAGCTCATGGAATCCCCTTTGGAAGACTTGTTATCCTATACAGAACTTACTAAGTTGGTAACCACTATCTATAGTCTCCTACAGTTGGCTAGGGCTAGCCCATTTCAGATAGCCCATCGCAAGTGGCTTACACTGTTGCCTGGGCTCTCTGAGGAGGGTTGGGAGAAGGCCACAGAAGTATTTTTTCAGGATATCATTAGTACAGCAGACTAATTTATTCAATTTAAGTTTATTCACCATCTTCATATACTGTACACCGGCCAAATTGGCTTGTATGGGACGGGGTCTACTGTTGCTTGTTCTGGCTGTGGTCTCATTGGGTAGTCTTCATATGTTTTGGAATTGCCCAGGACTGTCAATCTTCTTTAGAGATTTATTTTCTTTTTTTGAGCAAAAGATTAATCTTCCAGTACCGCAGACCCCAGAAGTCGGACTTTTAGGTATTTTAAATGACTTTGTTACTAGGACCCATGCTCAAATTCTATTACATGTATTATTGTTCTATGCACGTAAAGTAATCTTGTTCCACTGGAAAGAAGCAAATCCTTCTACAGCTCAACAGCTTTACCGTACGGTGAACGGGGATCTACCTAAGTTCAAACTAATCTACAAGAGTGGGGCAAGCCCAAAAAAATTCAGTAAAATATGGCAACCACAGTTGGATGCCTGAGTCATTTTGGGGTGAGGTCTTGTGATCTCAACCAAATTGAATATAGTTGCTCTAATTCGGTTAACCTATAAATGTTATGATTTATTGCTTTGTCTGGGTTTTGTGGTATGTTGGGGGGGGGGGACTGGGGGTGCTTGTGTGTTGTGTGTGTGGTGCGTGGGTATGTAGTGGTGTGTAAATGTGTTTCGAGGTTTGACAGTTATAATATTGGGTGAAAATGAGTGTTGACGGCAATAAAGTTTATAAAAATGAAAGGTGCAATGTAAAAAATATATATAAATTATAAAATAATACTTTTTTTTTTTAAAGTGCCCCGATCCCCTGTGCACACATGCAAATGCAAACGCGCACATAGATCCCGCACACATATGTAAACAGTGATTATACCACACATGTGAGGTATCACTGGTATTCTGTAAAGGCTTTTAAAGCGTTGCCTATGGAGATTTTTATATCGTAGTTTAGCGCCACATTTTTAAAGTATGTCACGTTGGGTATCTATTTACTCGGTGTAGCGTGATCTTTGAAATTTTACCAAACAATTGGATACTTCATCAAAGTGTATTTTATCCAAAACATTTTCATTTGAAAAACCAGTATATGCATTTTATTTTCTAGAGCCTCTGCAAAAAAATATACAGTATCTCACGAAAGCAAGTACTGTACACCTCTCACATTTTTGTAAATATTTTATTGTATCTTTTAATGTGACAACACTGAAGAAATTACATTTTGCTCCAATGTAAAGTAGTGAGTGTACAGCTTGTATAACAGTGCAAATTTGTTGTCCCCTCAAAATAACGCAACACACAGCCATTAATATCTAAACCACTGGCAACAAAAGTGAGTACACTCCTAAGTGAACATGTCCAAATTGGCCCCAATTAGCCATTTTCCCTCCCCTGTGTCATGTAAATCATTGGTGTTACAAGGTCTCAGGTATGAATGGGTAGCAGGTGTGTTAAATTTGGTGTTATCGCTCTCTCATACTGGTCACTGGAAGTTCATAATGGCATCTCATGGCAAAGAACTCTCTGAGGATCTGAAAAAAAGAATTGTTGCTCTAAATAAAGATGACCTAGGCTATAAGAAGATTGCCAAGAAAATGAAACTGAGCTGCAGCACAGTGGCCAAGACCATACAGTGATTTAGCATGACAGGTTCCACTCAGACCAGGCATTGCCATGGTCTACCAAAGAAGTTGAGTGCACGTGCTCAGCATCATATCCAGAGGTTCTCTTTGGGAAATGTTAAAGGGGTGGAGAGGTCAGCATATCAGTGCTCAGACCATACGCCACACACTGCATCAAATTGGTCTGCATGGCTGTCATCCCAGAAGGAAGCCTCTTCTGCACAAGAAGCCTGCAAACAGTTTGCTGAAGACAAGCAGACTAAGGACATGGATTACTGGAACCATGTCCTGTGGTCTGATGAGACCAAGATAAAGTTATTTGGTTCAGATCGTGTCAAGCCTTTGTGGCGATAACCAGGTGAGGAGTACAAAGACAATTGTGTCTTGCCTACAGTCACACATGGTGGTAGGAGTGTCATGGTCTGGGGCTACATGAATGCAGGTGGCACTGGAGAGATACAGTTCATTGAGGGAACCATGAATGCCAACATGTACTGTGACATACTGAAGCAGAGCATGATCCCCTCCCTTCGGAGACTGGGCCACAGGGCAGTATTCCAACATGATAACGACCCTAAACACACCTCCAAGATGACCACTGCCTTACTAAAGAAGCTGAGGGTAAAGGTGATGGATTGGCCAAGCAGGTCTCCAGACCTAAACCCTCTTGAGCATCTGTGGGGCATCCTCAAATGGAAGGCGGAGGAGCGCAAGGTCTCTAACATCCACCAGCTCTGTGATGTCGTCAAGGAGGAGTGGAAGAGGACTGCAGTGGCAACCTATGAAGCTCTGATGAACTCCAAAAGGGTTAAGGCAGTGCTGGAAAATAATGGTGGCCACACAAAATATGGACACTTTGGGCTCAATTTGGACATTTTTACTTAGGGGTGTACTCACTTTGGTTGCTAGCGGTTTAGACATTAATGACTGTGTGTTGAGTTATTTTGAGGGGACAGCAAATTTACACTGTTATACAAGCTGTACACTCACTACTTTACATTGTAGCAAAGTGTCATTTCTTCAGTGTTGTCACATGAAAAGATATAATAAAATATTTACAAAAATGTGAGAGGTGTACTCACTTTTGTGAGATACTGTATATCATTTTTTGGGGGGGGCATGGTGGAATTCTAATGCCCTGTACACACGACCGGTTTTGCCGTCGGAATAAACTCTGAAGGTTTTTATGACGGAGTTCCGACGGAATTCCGCTCAAGCTGTTTTGCCTACACATGGTCACACCAAATTCCGACTGTCCAGAACGCGGTGACGTACAACACGTACGACGGGACTAGAAAACGGAAGTGCAATAGCCAGTAGCCAATAGCTTCCGTCTCGTACTTCAGAGCATGCGTCATTTTTGGTGCGTCTAAACAGCATACAGACGAGCGTTTTTTCCGATAGTAATTTGTTCCGTCGGAAAAATATAGAACATGTTCTCTATCTAAGTCCGTTTGAATTTTCGACAGAAAAAGTTCGATGGGGCATACACACGTTCGGAATATACGATGAAAAGCTCCCATCGGACTCTTTCTGTTAGAAATTCCGCTCGTGTGTACGCGGCATCAGTATTTTCTAGCAAAAAAATGCTGATTTTTACATGTAAGGAAGGAATGTCAGAATTGGCCTGAACTGGTTAACAAACTTACACACAGAAAGAAAATATAAAATAGGCATTGTGTTTCGCAAAAAATATAAAAATATAAAGGTACCATTTTTGCAAAACACAATGCTTTCACCTATGTGTGCTCAACTTGTTTATATGATTTTATGTTCATGGATTATCATTCAGAATGAATAACAACTCACCAAAATGCACCTTTATGGCCTGTTGTAGTGAGACGCTGTAACACAGGTTATACCATATGTGCTTACAAAGGTGTGGATCCAGCCTATTTTCTTTATCAATCTGGTGAATTGTGGAAGCTTTTTAGGCACAACAAAGAATAACCTGCCTCATAAAACGTATTTTAGTTTTAATTTTCATAATTTGGTACATATTAAATGTTTACACGATTGTGTAAAAAAAAAAAAAAAAAAAAGAAAAGTGGAGCCTGTATGAAAGGGTGGCATTATGTACGTATACCTAACAAGTTATATTCAGATTGTACAGTCTCTGCACATTCTCCTTTTAGATTTTTTTTTTTTATCTGATCTGTAATCCGAGAGCCTACTTAAATAACATTCAACAGAGTCCAGACAGAAAAGTCCTTGTATTACATAGATGATGGTGGATAAAAAAAAAAAAAGAGCTGTAATGTAAAGCTTCCTACATACGATTGGATTTTTGGTCAATAGAGCGTCAGACTTTTGTCAAAAGGGTGTGTGCCTGGATTTTGTCTTGCATACTAACGGCACACAATTGTCGGCCAACAAACACGAACGTAGTGACGTACTACGTGGAATTTCAGCTCTTGAGCGCCACCATTTGGGCACCTCCTGCTAATGTCGTGTTTGGTGAGCAATGATTCCGAGCATGCGTTTGTACTTTGGACTTTTGTGTGATGGACTTGTGTACAGACGATTGTCTGCCGAAAATATACTAGCCTGCCATCCAACATTTGTTGGCTGAAAGTTGGACAACAATTGTCTGAAGGAGCGTACTAACGGTCGGATTTTAGGCCATTAGTCTTTCATCACACAATCCCCTGCCAACAATCGGATCGTGTGTACGAGGCTTTAGTTTAAGACATAATTAATACCAAATATGGTCTTGGATAGAGCCCAGAATATTGCCAGGGAGATCGCTCTCTTACAGTCCCACAGAATATTAATGATCAGAATTTAATTGAAATATAAACCTTTGGATGGACTGAACCTTTAAAAAGTTCTGCAAATAAAATAACACAAGTGTGCATTACCTTGTACTGAAACTTGCAGTTTTCATCCCAGTGGGTGAATCTAAACCTTCTCCCGTTTTTGTGGCCTTTTCTCGGTTCATCTGTTGCAATATTGAATTTAATTCACTAATAACATTGGCTTTGGGACTGGGTATGACTACATTTTTCACCTCCGGGGAGTCACCCCATAGCTTTGAGGTCCTTTGTTGCCCAGGTTTGAATATAGCAGGCTGCAAACCTAATGGGGGTGGTGGAGGTGGAGCAGGAGGAGGGATAGCAAAAGTATCCATGTTTTCTTCCAGGACAGCGTCCTTGTAAAGTGCATTGCTCTTGTTGATTATGGGCTTGACTTTTGGCTTTGGAGGTACTGGGGGCTTGTCCACTAGAAATGCTTGCCCATCTGCATAGACTGTACATGTGTCCAAGTTTTCACCACCCTCTGAAGATAAGGTAGATATGCTGGAGACAGTGGAAATCGTACTTGTTGTCTCTAAGTGGTGGTCGCTACCACTACGACTGTCCACCTCCTCTATCCCAGAGTCTGTGACATTGTCAAAGCTTTCAGGGTGTTGCATGAATGAGGTGGGCAGACAGTTGGATAGAGCCCCTGGCTTTCTACTTTCTAAAGAAAGAGAGGCAATACCAGGATTAAATATACCAGGAGGGAGGTTGCCATGCTTTCTCTGCATCAACAAGTCTGCCAGGGTGGCGGCTGGAATTGCAGACATATCCTCTGGGATATCAAAACTGTTGGCAAATTCAAGAGGAGGAGGCAGCGGTTCAGTAAAAATAAAGTCCTCGTCCACATCTATTGAGGCAAATGGTGGAGGAGGGATACGGAAGGGTAGGATGACGGGCTCATCCACAGAGCAAACAGCTACAATGGCTTTGTTAGGGGGGGGTGCAGGGGTACCAGAGTCACTTGTTTTGGGTAGCACATTTTCAGCAATCTCATTAGGTTCTGATGCTGGAGCACTAGGAATTTCTAAAGATGTGTCTTTCTCTGCACATTCATTTTCACTAAGAACATCCTCTGCTTTGGTGGTGTCTACTGTATGAACCATGAGCAACCCAGCAGTTTTCTGTTGTGAGGTGTCCATGATGTTGATCAACATGTTTTTTTTCTCCTCGTGACGTTTCTCCTCCTTTGCTGCATCAGGTTCATGTTTATTCTCAGTCTCTTGTCTTTTTAAGACCCCGCGCTGATTAGGCCTACCTGAACTGACAGCTGCCCCAGAGAATGCGCTTTCTGCATTGGGCCGTAGTTTGGTATCAATGAAGAGTGGCTTGTTCAGGTCAGACTTATCTTGCTCTGTGGGGTTTGGGGTGGGCTGGCTTTGCTCTTTCATGGCTCTGTCTCTAGCTGCTAATGCGAGCGCCAGAGGAGAGTTGGGGTCTAGTAATTTCCCCGTCACTGGATGCATATAATTTCCAGAAATGCTAATCCCTTTACCAGTGTTGTTTTCATGTCCTTTTCCCTTCACTGACCGAATGTTGTTCATGTCTCCATTGTTACCAAAAGCATTTGAAGTTCCACTTGTTAAAATGAGAGAGGTTGGACCCGTGAAGTGCTTAAAGCTCTCCTCGTTACAGAACATTCCCTCATCAATCGACTTGGAGTGCCGCAACCTTGGGCTAGGCGTGGGGCAAACACTTTCATCACCAAGATCTGTAGACAGGAAAGCGGGAGAATTCCGTCTGGCCTCTAACCTTTTCTCCCTGTCCCTCACTGCTCCTGCAATGGCTGCAGCAAATGGACTGTTCACATTAAGGTTGTCATCTGGCCTTAATTGTCCCTGCTGTTCTGAGTTTTGGAGGTCTGTTTCCATGCTGCTTCCCTGACTGCTCTTCCCACTACTGCTAGTTGAAGGTTCCTTAATGATAATGGTTGGGATAGGAATGGAACAAGTCTTTTCGGGGCTGTCTTCCACATTAGATTGTTTTACCAGCATTCCCTTTCTTCTGGCAGGTTTAGCTGGCACATACACAGCCTTGTTACCCAACTTGCCTACTTCTGAGTATGGGTTCTCTGGCATTTGCGCTCTCTTATTTACAAAATTTTGCTGGGATGACATTTTTGAACTATAGATGTCCTCGGAGTCCAATGAGAAGCGGTCAGTCTCACGTCTATAATACATGCCCTTGTCTCTCAGTATTGTCCCTACATTATCTGAACGAACAGCTGGAGAGGGGGACTTTGTTCCTGCATTCTGGTTGAATGTTGGTTTAATGGTTCCATATCCCCGAGGAGTAGGAGACTTGGGTGAGTTGAATGGTGCCGGAGATGAAGGAGGAGGTGGAGATGGAGGCAATGTTGCTGGAGGGGGTGGAATATCTTCTGAGGCATCTGGCATGGATAAACTTCTAGTAAACTTTAGCATTGGAGGAGCCAAAAATTGTCTCTCTTCCTCTGTTATACCTGTAGGATACAAATTCATTACAATTATTATAAATAAGTAAAAGCTACAGAGTAAGATTAATTTGTCAGGACGGGAATGCAGGTGCTGCAATTGCTGACTTGTTTTTAAAGGTGCTCCAGGCTGTCATCCTTCCTTTGTTGCTTAAACAAATGGCTGAATGAGAACAAGTACGAATGTATCAAGTGTCTCAAAAATTTACTGACTGCATGCTTGTTCTGCAGCAGTGGCTCTCTGGCAACATACTTGTTCAGGTCAGTCGTTTTTAGAATCATGATGCAAGTATCAAGATGACAACTCCAGGGATTGAGCCTATAAAAACAAGTTGGCAATGGCAACTTGCATATCACTTTTTAGGTTTTATTTTAAGAACTAAACAATGTGACCAATTAAAAACTGAATTGCATTATTATGAGGTGCTGTTGCACCAATTATAGAAAACATATGAGTGCTCCCATTCCTGGTTGCCTCTTGCAAATTTTGATGGCCAGGCTGTGTCTAGCTTCAATACTTAAAGTACCTTATCTTTAATCTTGTTCTAGGTAAGTATTAAATCCAGAGCATTACATTCTCAGAAGGAGAGAGCAATGTCCAACTCTTTTAGCTTATGACAGGTTCCCTTAAACCTCTTGCTGTCAGTCACCCCTTTATCTTAATGTACTACGAATGTGGCATCTGTCAACCAGGAGTTGAACTTATGGTCCAGAGCAATTGAAAATTCTTTTAAGGTTTACACTTAAGCCACTTACTTGGCAGCTTTGCTAGAACAGTGTAAATGGATTATTTAAAGTATAACTGGAGGAAAAACTTTTTTTTTTTTTGGATAGAGTGGAGATGGATTATAACACCTATTAGGTTTTTATTGATGTCTGCACCCCATTGGGGAGATTCACCCTCTCTATTTGTCCTGTTTACTGTTAGCATTAAAAGTGAAAAAAACCCTACATTTTGGGTTGTCTCCAGAAGAGTAATAGAGGGGAAATCTTCCAACCTGGGGGGCCCCCAAGCGATTACCATAATTTTCAGGGATCTCCTCACTTCCTGTTCTGGCTATGGGACAGAAAGTGAAGGTAAATCTCGCCAATGGGACACAGATGGCAAGAAAAAAAAAAAAGAGAGTTTATAACCCTTCAAGTTTAAGGAAGTGGTGGGAGAACGACCCAAAGGTGTAACAGCGGATTAACCTGATATAATCTTCATTTAAAGGGGTATGTAGAAAGAAAGAAATTCAAAAGAAGGCATAAACAATAGGTAACTGTACACAGTGAATTAAAAATGACAACGTTGTCAATTAAAAACGCATGCCCATGAGCTCGGCCATGCCAACATCAGCCAAACCTGTCAATTAAATCAAGTCAACTAATAATGTGAGAAATCACAATTGGGTATAGGAATAGTACTAAGAGAATCCTGGGAAACCTCAGTGGCACACACTGGTACTCAGTCTTTTGCTTAACCGTGAACCTCCAGGCTCTCTATGTGTCCTTAGTACAGTTGCATAAGATAAGATATCCACAGTGACAGTTACATACATTGATCATCACATGCAAGTTTAAAACAATTGCTTGAAAAAGGAGGATATTCCTGCTATTTTCCAGAGATTTAGGAGATGAACAAAAGTGCTGCACTGTCAGTCATACATATATAGTTACATGTGATGATCAATGTATGTAACTGTCACTGTGGATATCTTATGCAACTGTACTAAGGACACATAGAGAGCTTGGAGGTTCACGGTTAAGCACAAGACGGAGTACCAGTGCGTGCCATTGAGTTTTCCCAGGCCTCTCTTAGTCCTATACTGAATTGTGATTTCTCACATTATTAGTTGACTTGATTTGATTGACACATGCGGCTGATGTTGGCATGGCTGAGCTCATCTGCATGCGTTTTTTATTTCACTGTGTGCAGTTACCTATTGTTTATGCCTTCTTTTGAATTTCTTTCTTTCTACATACCCCTTTGAATGAAGAATGTATCAGGTTAATCCGCTGTTAGTTTCTTCGCCTTATCTGGAGGCAAGGACACCTTTGGGTCCTTCTCCCACCCCTTCCTTAAACTTGACTTCTTATCTTGTTCTTTTAAGGAACTCCATCTTGTCCTAGGTGAGTGGGTAACCTGTAACCTGAGTAGACCAGTGAGACTTTTGGTCATCAGGGTCCTGCCAACTTTCTTTTATCTTTTGTGAGATTATAACCCTCCCTTACTCTATTCCCAAAAAAAAAAAAAAAAAAAGGTTTTGCCTTACTTTAATTTTCTGTCCCATTCTATGCCTTTCAGCATGGTATTGCAATAAGCATTTTTTCCTATGTTTTTCTCTAGGCATCCTATACCATTTTTGTATCTCCATATAGGAACAGTTATACATGACTGAAGATGACAGGAATGTAAAGCCGTGTTTTTATTTAAAATAAAAAGCTAGAAACACACACAACATTAAAATGAAATCTCATTAATATAGCTTGTAATGAAAATAATTTTAGATACTTAAAAAATGTATAATCATGTTAAAACGTCAACACCACGTACATTATAACTTCAAATTCCTTTGAGGAAAACCGCATACGATTTTTAAAAACATGGAAACAGACTGCATTTGGAACATTTGTGACGTAGGGGTTGATTTACTAAAGGCAAATCCACTTTGCACTGGAAGTGCACTTGAAAGTGCAGTCACTGTAGATCTAAAGGGAAGATCTGAAATGAGTGGAAGCTCTGCTGATTTTATCATCCAATCATGTGCAAGCAAAAATGCTGTTTTTTATTTTCCTTGCATGTCCCCCTCAGATCTACAGCGACTGCACTTCCATATGCACTTGCAGTGCACTTGAAGTGCAAAGTGGATTTGCCTTTAGCAAATAAACCCTATATGTACTAGAAGATTTGCACATTTTACTAAAATTTCATTTCATTTCATTTTGAAGTTTCTTGTGCTTAATTTCAACAGTTGCCAATCCTAGTAAAATAAAGACTGGAGCTCTGCCACACTAGGCTTTATTTAATAAGATGGAGCACAGACCAATTATAAGCTGTCACCTACAGCAAGTTGCAACCAATGAATGATCAGCGTTGGCAGTTTAATGGCAGACACATGAAGAATCTGCAGACAGAAATTGCACACCATGATGTCCCCCTGTTTGAATAACCTTATTGGGCTGCCAAGCTGCTCTAGCCCCACCAATGTGTTTTTTTGCAAACTGAGCTCATTTGTAGAGATGGATGAGAAAGACAGGAAGGTTTTTATATGCTGACATTTATATGGTATACACTGTATGCCTTAATTCATCAATTCAAAACAAAGAATCATTTCATAAAATCCTTGATGTTAGATGCATGGAAGGTTTTTAGACTGAAGGGTTACTATGCTCCATTGTTGTCTGTATTACTTTAGTTAAATAAAGCCCAATGCCAGACAACATTTTTATTCTAGTTTTGGACAGAGTGGTGAAGCAATAACATTTTGTTTTATGTTTTTCTTGTCAGTGACTCGACTGGGGAGAATTGACTCACTCCTGTCTCTGTGACACCTGTCAAAGGAGGAGACCACTCATGTCTCTGTGACCTGTGATACCTGTCATAGGAGGAGACCCACTCCTGTCTCTGTGACACCTGTCAAAGGAGGAGACCACTCCTGTTTCTGTGACACCTGTCATAGGAGGAGACCACTCCTGTCTCTGTGACACCTGTCATAGGAGGAGACCACTCCTGTCTCTGTGACACCTGTCAAAGGAGGAGACCACTCCTGTTTCTGTGACACCTGTCATAGGAGGAGACCACTCCTGTCTCTGTGACACCTGTCATAGGAGGAGACCACTCCTGTCTCTGTGACGCCTGTCATAGGAGGAGACCACTCCTGTCTCTGTGACACCTGTCAAAGGAGGAGACCACTCCTGTCTCTGGGACACCTGTCATAGGAGGAGACCACTCCCGTCTCTGTAAAACCTGTCAAAGGAGGAGACCACTCCTGTCTCTGTGACACCTGTCATAGGGGGAGATCACTCTTGTCTCTGTGACACCTGTCATAGGAGGAGACCACTCCTGTCTCTGTGACACTTGTTATAGAATACCACTCCTGTCTCTGTGACACCTGTCATAGGAGGAGACCACTCCCGTCTCTGTGACACCTGTCATAGGAGGAGATCACTCCCGTTTCTGTGACACCTGTCATAGGAGGAGATAACTCCTGTCTCTGTGACACCTGTCAAAGGAGGAGACCACTCCTGTCTCTGTGACACCTGTCAAAGGAGGAGACCACTCCTGTCTCTGTGACACCTGTCATAGGAGAAGACCACTCCTGTCTCTGTGACACCTGTCATAGGAGGAGACCACTCCTGTCTCTGTGACGCCTGTCATAGGAGGAGATCACTCTTGTCTCTGTGACACTTGTTATAGAAGACCACTCCTGTCTCTGTGACACCTGTCATAGGAGGAGACCACACTTGTCTCTGTGACGCCTGTCATAGGAGGAGACCACTCTTGTCTTTGTGATGCCTGTCATAGGAGGAGACCACTCCTGTCTCTGTGATGCCTGTCATAGGAGGAGACCACTCCTGTCTCTGTGACGCCTGTCATAGGAGGAGACCACTCTTGTCTATGTGACGCCTGTCATAGGAGGAGACCACTCTTGTCTCCGTGACGCCTGTCATAGGAGGAGACCACTCCTGTCTCCGTGACGCCTGTGATAGGAGGAGACCACTCTTGTCTATGTGACGCCTGTCATAGGAGGAGACCACTCTTGTCTCCATGACGCCTGTCATAGGAGGGGACCACTCCTGTCTCTGTGACACCTGTCATAGGGGAAGATCACTCTTGTCTCTGTGACACCTGTCATAGGAGGAGACCACTCCTGTCTCTGTGACACTTGTTATAGAATACCACTCCTGTCTCTGTGACACCTGTCATAGGAGGAGACCACTCCCGTCTCTGTGACACCTGTCATAGGAGGAGACCACTCCTGTCTCTGTGACACCTGTCAAAGGAGGAGACCACTCCTGTCTCTGTGACGCCTGTCAAAAGGGGAGACCACTCCTGTCTCTGTGACGCCTGTCAAAGGAGGAGACCACTCCTGTCTCTGTGACGCCTGTCATAGGAGGAGATCACTCCTGTCTCTGTGACACCTGTCATAGGAGGAGACCACTCCTGTCTCTGTGACGCCTGTCATAGGAGGAGATCACTCTTGTCTCTGTGACACTTGTTAAAGAATACCACTCCTGTCTCTGTGACACCTGTCAAAGGAGGAGACCACTCCTGTCTCTGTGACACCTGTCATAGGAGGAGATCACTCTTGTCTCTGTGACACTTGTTATAGAAGACCACTCCTGTCTCTGTGACACCTGTCAAAGGAGGAGACCACTCCTGTCTCTGTGACGCCTGTCATAGGAGGAGACCACTCTTGTCTCCGTGACGCCTGTCATAGGAGGAGACCACTCCTGTCTCCATGACGCCTGTCATAGGAGGAGACCACACTTGTCTCTGTGACGCCTGTCATAGGAGACCACTCTTGTCTTTGTGATGCCTGTCATAGGAGGAGACCACTCCTGTCTCTGTGACACCTGTCAAAGGAGGAGACCACTCCTGTCTCTGTGACGCCTGTCATAGGAGGAGATCACTCCTGTCTCTGTGACGCCTGTCATAGGAGGAGATCACTCTTGTCTCTGTGACACTTGTTAAAGAATACCACTCCTGTCTCTGTGACACCTGTCAAAGGAGGAGACCACTCCTGTCTCTGTGACACCTGTCATAGGAGGAGATCACTCTTGTCTCTGTGACACTTGTTATAGAAGACCACTCCTGTCTCTGTGACACCTGTCAAAGGAGGAGACCACTCCTGTCTCTGTGACGCCTGTCATAGGAGGAGACCACTCCTGTCTCTGTGACGCCTGTCATAGGAGGAGACCACTCTTGTCTCCGTGACGCCTGTCATAGGAGGAGACCACTCTTGTCTCCGTGACGCCTGTCATAGGAGGAGACCACTCCTGTCTCCATGACGCCTGTCATAGGAGGAGACCACACTTGTCTCTGTGACGCCTGTCATAGGAGGAGACCACTCTTGTCTTTGTGATGCCTGTCATAGGAGGAGACCACTCCTGTCTCTGTGACGCCTGTCATAGGAGGAGACCACTCCTGTCTCTGTGACGCCTGTCATAGGAGGAGACCACTCTTGTCTATGTGACGCCTGTCATAGGAGGAGACCACTCTTGTCTCCGTGACGCCTGTCATAGGAGGAGACCACTCCTGTCTCCGTGACGCCTGTCATAGGAGGAGACCACACTTGTCTCTGTGACGCCTGTCATAGGAGGAGACCACACTTGGCTCTGTGACGCCTGTCATAGGAGGAGACCACACTTGTCTCTGTGATGCCTGTCATAGGAGGAGACCACTCTTGTCTATGTGACGCCTGTCATAGGAGGAGACCACTCTTGTCTCCATGACGCCTGTCATAGGAGGAGACCACTCTTGTCTCCATGACACCTGTCATAGGAGGAGACCACTCTTGTCTCTGATACAAGAAATGAAAGGTATGAATGCTCTAGAATGGCAAAGACAGGAGTTAAACATTGACAAAAGTTCAAACCCCTCAAACCCCCTTCCCCACTTTACTAAAAATGTGAAGAGATTTACCATCACCTGCTCTATCCAAAACGAAATAAAAAAAAAAATGATGTATGGAACAAAGCTTTAAGCCTCTAAGTGTGGAGAGGTGCATATCTTATGTTAAAAACACAGCACATCACCCCAGTGATGTTCCTTCTGGTCTGGTACTTTGCTGCAGTGTGTTATTGTCCACTCAAAGCCAAAAAAAAAGGCTAGATCTTTCTAGCGTTTTAGACCATTTCTCACCCATCGCGGAAGCATTAATGTCACGTACTAATATTGGTGCCATCTGTCCTGTTGAATGTAGTACCCAAAGAACACTTTAATGTATGTTGTGCTGCGTGGGACATTTATTAGATACACCTGTCCTGGTGTCTCATTCTTTCTGATGCATTTTCTGTAAAATGAATAAAACCCAACAGGGGGGAGTCAGACCTCCTTCCCTTGTAATGGACACAGCAAATGTTTGGGGCCAGGATCTCTTATGCCGCGTACACACGACCGGACTCTCCGGCAGAAAAGGTCAGACGGAATCATTCCATTGGACATTCCAATCGTGTGTGGGCTTCATCATACTTTTTCTTTCGAAAATTCTGACGGACCTAGAAATAGAACATGTTTTAAATCTTTCCGACTGAATCAATTCCTATCGGGAAAACCGTTCGTCTATATGCTATTCCGACGGACCAAAAACGACGCAAGGGCAGCTACTGGCTATTGAACTTCCTTTTTCTAGTCCCGTCGTACGTCATCGCGTTCTAAACGATCGGACTTTGGTGAGATCGTGTGTAGGCAAGCCCGTTTCATTGGAACTCCGTCAGAACTGAAATATCACTGTTGGCTGGGATGATCCCTTTAAATAAAACCCACTCTCTAAAAGAAAAAGTAATTGAAGTGTAGTGCTGTCACATTACTTCAGAACACAAAGAGACCATCTCTAAAAGCTTGGGGCTATCACTTGACAATGACAGGAGGGCTACAGATATCAGACCAAAATATTGTCTACTTCCATCATATACTGAGATGAAATCGAGATGTGTCATTTTTGAGTGGGCTTGAGGGCCAACAGAAATGACACTTTACGGCTTTATGTTTTACAAGATACAGAATGTGAAAGTACTGCTTGCTGATAGAAAGTGTGCACTTTAGGAATCTCATTGATGGGATGGTAAATGTCTTTTTTTTCCCCTGATATTTGCAAGAGTTTTGTGTGCAGCATCTCTGAAGGTGATCACTGCTCAAAAATGTTTGGTGGTCTGTACAGTTATGCAGCGTACACACGGTCGGACTTTTCGACCAGACTTGTCCGACGGACCAAATATGGCGGACAATCCGATCGTGTGTGGGCTTCACCGGACCTTCAGTGGACTTTTCCAGTCGCAAATCTGATGGACTTTAGATTTGGAACAAGTTTCAAATCTTTATGTCGTAACTCTGCCGGACCCAGAAATCCGCTTGTCTGTATGCTAATTAGACGGACAAAAACCAACGCTAGGACAGCTATTGGCTACTGGCTATCAACTTCCTTATTTTAGTCCGGTGGACGTCATCACGTACGAATCCGTCGGACTTTGGTGTGATCGTGTGTAGGCAAGTCCATTCGTTAAAAAGTCAGTCGAAAGTCCGCTGGAAAGTCTGTCGGACCAGTCCGGTCGAAAAGTCCGCCCGTGTGTACGCGGCCTTAAATATATAAAGCAGAGCCCAGACCCCGCACTGCCTCTGATAATATATTTTAGCATTATGTTTTACAAAATTGACTATGTAATGCACCAAGCTTGTATACATGGGTGCCATCATTTGGGTGTGCCATCCCAGAAGCATCATACTGAAATACAGCTGTGTTTGTGTATTGTATCATTAATGGTTCTACAGGGACAGGAGAGACAGCAGTGTACTAAAATGTGTTATCCCTTTCTATTACCCCCTTCCCAGCCCCCATAACAATGCCCCAGGACACAAATCGCTCTCAATCCAGACCCACACTGAGGATCTGGAAACAATCTGAGTGGTTCCTGATCTTGTGATCACTATGTCAGCAGTGACACATGCATGCACAGTATAGTGAATGGAATAAAATGTGAGGTTCTCTAAGTAAGTTGATGATGTATATCCCAAAATGCAGGCCTGTATCTGATACTTTAGAGCAGAAGTTGGGCACTCTTAAGCCTAGTAAACACGGGCCAAATGTCGGGTGGCATTGGTCGATTAAATAGAAGCCGTGTGACTTTCGGCTCGTGTGTACTGCAGCCAGACTGACAGAAGCAGGCCATTCACTCGGCTTCTGTCGAAGGGTTATGACTGAAAAAGGTCTGCCGATCAGCACTCTCAGCCAATGACTGAGAGCGCTGACCGGAGTGTTCTTTTGGGAGGGGGGGGGGGAATCCCCCTGTCAGAACACAATAGCACAGCAGGGGAGATCGCTGTACTAACGTTGAATAGTTAGTACAGAGGCTCCAACCTGAGCTGTTTGTTTTTTTTTATTCGTTCAGCCCTGCTGGGTTGATCAAAATAAAACTACTAGTGTGTATGAGGCTTTACTGTAGAAGTTTATTCCTTATACCACAGTCTCCTGCTTGAATTAGCAGTAAGCGGGCCTATCTAGAGGGATACCTGGGCTGCCATATTCACCGACACTGCAGGAGGTCTCTGTTGAGCGCTCAGCTGCCAGCCATTGTTGTTTGCAGAGAAGATTTTGGAGGATAATATGAAGCTTTTAAGACTACAAACTCCACTTAATGCATCGACCAATTATAGAAAGCAGCAGACTGGCTCAATGTCATCACAAGCATTGCACATTTTATTTTTAAAGTTCAGGAAGACTGACATCTTTTTTGCTTTTATGATGGTCTAATTATTATTTGTGACCAGTAGGTGTCTCCATTCGCTGTATTCTAGGAGGTTCATCAGATAAATGGAGATTATAATAACCTGTAAATCGCAAAACCCACATGAAGAACTTCTTGTGAGAACAAACTGCAGTCTTGCAAATGGAATATTTCATCTTTAGGTAAACTAAAATACTGAGTGTGTGTTCGTCTCAACTGTGGTTATAAAGATGCATGTTTTAAAATGCCTGTTAAAACATTTCTGCACTATTGTGTATTGAAGTGATTTGCTTGTAAAAATGCATATAAATACAGTTGAAGTGCATTTTAAAATGCTTGCCAACAAAGGGGCCTCTGAACTCGGCAAACTATCCATGGCTAAAGTGCTGTGTGATTGTAGCCTGCGGCTGGGTTCATAAAGGTCTGGCGGCGGTTTGCATTCCGGTGTCCTGTGCGTTTGTGTTCACCGTTTCAGGTGCAAATTTTTCCCTGAATTTGTACTTGAACCGGACCCAAAAACGCACAAATTCACACTCTGCCATCCCGGACATATGTGAACCGGCTCCATTGAAAGCCAGTCACACTCACATATTAAGCAAATTGGATGCGGTGTAAACCGCATCCAATTTGCATTTATGTGAACCCAGCCTAAGACTACTTTACAGGGTTACTAAACCTAAAAACTTTTTTTTTTTTTACCTTAATGCATTGTTTGCATTAAGGTAAAAAATGTTTTCAGTCTTCCTGTGCCCCCCTTCCCCTTTGTGAAGGGGAAGAGAGAGAAGCGATCAGTGCTGTGCATGGCTGCACTGCACCTATTCTCCCCTCTTTTCCTCTTTACACAGCATTCGAGCAGCAGCAGGAACCATTGGCTCTTGCTGCTGTTAATCAAATGCAGTGAGGAGGTAAAAGGGGTGGGCCTAAGTCCCGCTGTGTAATTCTGGGTTCACACTATTGCGAATTGGATGCAGATTTCTCTGCATCCAATTCGCACAGCAGGAGATTGTGACTGGCTCTCTATGGAGTCGGTTCACACATTTCCAAAGCGGCTTTGGTGCATATTGCACAGGAGTCCTGTGCGTCTTTTGGTTCATTTCAGGTCTGAATTCAGCCAAAAATTGGGGCTGAAATTGGACCTGAAACACAGAATGGAGACGCACCGGACCCCTGCTGTGAGCCGCTCCGTGCTCTAGTATGAACCCAGCCTCAGTCTGTGGAGCACGGCTCCGTAGACACACAGGTCAGGAGCGCGGGGACTACGTTTCTACCCACAGCCAGTGGCTGGCTATGGTAGTCCCAAGAAGAAGAGGAGGATCAGGGTCACTCTGTGCAATACCATTGCACAGAGCAGGTAAGTATAAAGCCCCATACACACTAACAGATTTTCTGCTGATTTTTTTCCTTCAGATTTACCAAAACCATATAATATGAGGTCAAACCTTAGGAGTTTCAATTTGTATGCAATCAGGCAGGCCCTTCCACTACATGGTTTTGGTAAATCTGAAGACATAAATCAGCAGAAAATCTGATAGTGTGTATGGGGCTTAACACATTTGTTATTTTAGTAAAAAAAAAATGTTGCCTTTAGTAACATTTTAAGTATCTATGGTTTCTAATTTAAAGGACTCTGATGCTAAAGCCTAGTACACACTGCTAGTTTTTTTTTTGTTCAACCCAGCAGGCTGAACAAAAAAAACCTGACAGCTAAGGAGGAGCCGCTCCACTAACTATCCGATGTTAGTACAGCGATCTCCTCTGCTGTGCTATTGTGTTCCGACAGGGGGACGGCCATTGGCTGAGAGTGCTAAACGGGAGCTGATTGGCTGACCTTTTTCGGTCATGCCCCTTCTGGCTTCTGTCGGACCGGCTGCAGTACCCAAGGGCCGAATGTCTGCTGGTTTCTATTGAACCGGCCGATGCCATCCGACATTTGGCCCGTGTGTACGGGGCTTAGGAGGTCCTATCTACACTTCTTGTGCACACCGATATTTGTTGCCTTCGTGACACCAGACATAATTTAAAATGTTTAAGGCCTCTTTCACACGGGGCAGATCAGTCATGATCCGCCCCGTGAACACACGCTGGCTCAGCGGGGATCGCTCCGCCGATCCCCGCTGAGCAGGAAGATGACAGGTGCATCGCTGCACGCTGTGCAGCGACGGACCTGTCAGAGCGCCGCTCTCCCCTATGGGGGGATCGGATGATGACGGTCCGTGGTGTCCGTCGTCATCCGATCCGATCCGAAAACGGAGGGAAAAGTAGGTTTTTCCTCCGTTACACTTTTCGGATCGGAGCGGGGTCGGATGTCAGCGGACATGTCACCGCTGACATCCGACGCTCCATAGGGATGACTGTATGTCCGTTTTTCATCCGAAAACGGATGGATGAAAAACGGACATACGGATCATCCGTGTGAAAGAGGCCCCTCTTCACCAATCTTTATTAAAAATAAAAATAAACCTCTTCCCAGCTTTATATCATCAAATTTGTTGTGTACACTGATGTTGCAAGATAACTAGGCAAAAACGTCCCAAACAAATCGAGACATTAAGGCTACATTTTCAAAAGATGATGTGTTTATATTATATTTGTATTATAAGCTTTATCTTTTGTTACAGTTTTGCTTTTGTTAACAACCTTATTGTTGGTTTTCTTTGAAAAGGAATGATGAGCATTGCAAAAGCATCTGAAATGTGTGTACTGCACTAACCATGTGCTTCACATACTTTGACAGCAATTGAATTAAAAACAGGTGCGCAGCGTGCCTGAATAGAACAAACTGCATTCAATAAAAATTTGAAAGCAAAAATGTTATTGCCCTGCCATGTCTGTTGTTATTTCTATGGATATAAACAACAATGCGGGCCCCAAAGTCATATTACAATGGTGATTTATAAACTCCCATCCACACAAGCCCTTAAAGTTAACCTGCACTGAAAAAAAGAAGAATAGCTGCCGCTGCTGTATTGCTTTTAAAAATACTAGCCTGGCTGTCTCTGACTTTAACACTTTGAGACATTGTCTCAGAAGTACCATGCATGATAGGAAGATCAGAATGAAGTCACGATTCCCGATATATAGTTGTGCCAGGTCAGTGACTTTATACTGAGGCTACTGGATCAGCACGGCAGCCTTTTTAACATGGAGAAACCCTTGAAATAACTTTATGATCTCAGGGTACCTCTGCTAATAACTTAACCTAGAGCTCAGTTTACATTAGTGTGATGGACAGTGGCAAGAATGCTTATTACATTTGTGGTCAGTAGGAAGAATCCCCCTTTACATATAGCTAAAAAGTTGAATGGTGTCACTGGGAACTTATAAGGGAGGCAGAAGTTGCTCATTGCTCGAGGAATCCCCTGCAAACTCTGGAGGAACCCTAGTTGACAATGTCTATTTTACATGCTTCCTCACTAGAAGTTTATTTTCATAAAAATGTTACAACACATAAAATAAATGAGTGTCGCTTGAAAAACAAATGTGTAATTTCCTGTCTTCAAAAGAAGGCTTAATATTTGTTTCTGTGGCAGATGGTGAGTACTGGCTTTGCTCTTTTCAAGAGCTTTGATGGCTGCAGAATCTTTAGAATTTGACACTTCTGTGTGTGTCCAGTGCCTTGTCCCCCACTGTGGTTCCATCAGCCATCCCTTTGTCACTACTGAATCCTGTATTGTGTCCTGTAGTGATGTAGGGGCCGATATATACAATCACAGTGGACAGCAGAAGACACTGGCACCTGACACACCCAGGAGTGTCAGATGCTGATAATTATGCTGGATGCTGTAGTGCGTAAAGACCGCTAGGTTCGTACTTGCTGCCCACCAGAAAGGTAATTATTAAGAGTCTTCTCTTGCAGGGAATTTATTAAGAAATGTTTTCAAGTAGCAAAAAAAAAAAAGAAACCTGTCACATAACAAATATGGAGGCTGCCATCTTGCTTTTCTTCTTCAAATGCCAGTTGCCTCTCATGCTGCTGCTTTGATATTAATGCTCTGACCCACAAAAAGTACAGAGATAAGGAATTCTGATGTGTGTGCAGCAGGGGCATTGCTAGGTCTACAAATGATCTGGGGCGAGAGCCCATAGCAACGTAGTAAAGAAAGTCATGCGCTTGGGCGGGCATACACATGTATATAATATACGTGTGTGTGTGTATATATCCCCAGAGAGCCCCCCCCTTACATCAGGGTCCCCAGAGAGCCCCCCTTACATTAGGATCCCCAGAGAGCCTCCCTCGTGCATCAGGGTCCCCAGAGAGCCTCCCCCTTGCATCAGGGACCCCAGAGAGCCTCCCCCTTGCATCAGGGTCCCCAGAGAGCCTTCCCCTTGCATCAGGGTCCCCAGAGAGCCTCCCCCTTAAATCGAGGTCCCCAAAGAGCCTCCCCCTTAAATCAGGGTCCCCAGAGAGCCACCCCCTTAAATCAGGGTCCCCAGAGAGCCTCCCCCTTAAATCAGGGTCCCCAGAGAGCCTCCCCCCTGCATTAGGGTCCTCAGAGAGCCCCCCACTTACATCAGGGTCCCAAGAGAGCCTCCCCTCCCCTTGGGGACCCCTGCAGTGACTCGGGGCTATGGGCCCCAGATTTGGGGCTATAGCACCAAAAGCCACCCCCTAGCGACGCCACTGGTGTGCAGCATGTTGATTCAAGGTCTGTAGATCAAAAAGTACTGGCCAGGCAAGTAGCAATTTTAGAAAGCAGCCATCAATGGCAGCCCCCTGTGGGTCTGTCATGACAGGTGTACTATAAATTTCTCCTGGCGCTGCTCAGAGGTAACACCAGAGGAGAACCGCAGTGGCTGACGTCAGGCAACAAAGAGGCCTCAACGTCATGACTGACAAGTGAATTGGTCTTCAAGGATTAAGATGCATCATTGTTTATTCATTTCTATATTCTCTTGTAACATGCACATCATGATCATTGGTTGCAACTTGGCTGCAATGTTTTTAGAAGAGCACCATTACTGTAAACCACATAGAATCCTCAATTTAACCTCTAGCGTGTTTCTACCTTGACTACTGAAGAACCCTAAATCCAATGCTTATGCAGATGAAAAGGGTGAGGCAATGAAAAGCATTAGTGGAACTTGCCAGTAATACACACTAATTACAGCCTGCAAAATAAAACTAGCTGAAACATGCAAATGAAACGGTAAGAATAATCAGTGTATAATTGCACATCCTA